>NC_089596.1:66214704-66495958 GCF_019320115.1 Miscanthus floridulus | reverse complement strand
ATGAAAATCAAAGAGGATATCTGTGCTGTGAATCTGGAGCAGTCTGTGGTTTCTGGTCATATCCGAATACTTGTTCGAGGAATGATCATGAATTTTTTCTGGGAATAAATAGACTTATGTACTTTTCATATGCCACAGGAATTACCCCCCATAGCTATTTTCGTTTTGGAGATATAATCTTCACAATTTGAAGTTTTCGCGCCGTCTGAAATCTGGAAACAGCTTCTGTTGTGGTCTGTTTTTGATCAACTTAACTTCAGAATCAGAGAACATGGTCTAAATAAAAGTTGTAGATAATTTCATGAGCTTTCCAACGGTGTGAAGTACAATATTATTGGATTTATAGAAACAGGAGTTATAGCAGTTTTACTATTCTGCTATTTTTTTTACTCGCTGGAGAAATCAGATTGTTTTTTGCACATAAGTTTATTTGGAATATATTGGATAGATCAAATAGGAGAAGAAGCAAGCTATCCTTTGGTGCCCCTACTTGATCTTTTCTTAAGGGGGGTAGCCAAGGCGTAAAGGAATCGCAAGATGGAGGTCTCATACAATCTAGAGCTTCACTTGAAAGTGTCGGTTATTCCTATGGTTGAGGAATCACTATCAGACACAAGGATCTTTGTTCAAGATTGTTAACAGGTTGGATCATCTACAAGGAGCTCAAATATTTTGTCAGGATTGGTCTTCGCTTCAAGCTATCATCACTTGGGAGTTCAATCTTCAACTCAAGACAAGTTGGCACTGATGGCATACGAAAATATGATGATTGGACTCCTCTACAGTCGGTTCTTTGGCAACTTAAGTGAGTTTAGTTTGGATGGAGTTCTCTTTTTGGTTGTGGGATGTCTCTAATGATAGAATTATACGGACAATCGCTCAAGAGAGATGTGTTGAGCTAGAACCCGCTTAAGTATGCAAGAGGGATTCAGAGTTCCTCGAAATGGTAAGATTCTATCACACGTTCATTAGAGGTATTATAGTGTTGAACACAAGAGTTTCTTTTATAAAGCGGTTGGCAAGGATATGGATGTGCTCTATGTAAGAAAAACCAGTGAATTATGCATCAAGTCAACTATGGAGGCTTGAGATGGACTATTTGACATATGAGATCTGGAGTTATCCATTGTGGAGCATAGTGGTATTATCTACTTGGACATGAAGAGTGATATCTACGTGAATCATAAGAATCTAAGGGACATTTTCAGTAAGTTGGTTTGAGATTGTGACATCAGTGTTGGGTTCAAGTAACCAAATGTTTTTGGTTTAGAAGTATGTGTTATCTTTAGGAGAAATAAAAGTCGTTGCCAATGCCGTTAGCAAATTGGAAGAGCTATGCTAAGAAGATTGGACGGCACCATGGATTAAGTTTTGTGTTTAAGAGTCACAACTCAACCTGAGCATATATATAGTTAATAGTGTTTTTAAGTTGGAATCTATTTTGGACCAAGAGAGAGTAATACATGAGGATCAATTGGAATATGGATGTATGAAGTAGTCGATTTGATATCTTGGACTAAAAAAATCTAGCAAGACATGTTGAGAAGTATTGTGTTACATTTTGGAATTAGTGAGGACAAGAGTTTGTCACCCAATGGATTCCAAAGTGGTCTTTGTGAGAAGCATATGGAGTGTTAGTGTGAAGAATAAGCTAGCACCCAACTGCAACAGTTCATTGAGGTTGTAAAAAAGGAAAAGAGAAGAGGCCTAACAATTGGAAGAGTACCAGAGAGTTGGTTTGTGGATACTTGATAGTTAATTAGAGGGCCTATCAACATCTGGGGATCAGCGAGTATGCTATTTGGAGTAAAAGTCAAGAGGAATCTTTGTCAAGACGGTGGAACTACTCGAGAAAGTGAAGAAGATCCAATGGTAGGGTGTATTCTAGTGTCTTGATCATCATCTTCCGAATCTCGAGGACGAGATTCATCTTAAGGGGGGTAGAATTGTAACACCCCAAATTTTGCACTTTTAGAAATAGAGTAAAAATGATTTATTTTGTAGTTTTGTGCTCATAAAAACATAGGTAAAAGAAATTTTTCTTTAAATTAAAATCCAACATAAGGGTAACAACATGTTTGTGCATACATGCCGTTGCATTGATACTTTTGTGATGAGTGGTTAGGAAAATAAATTCAAATCTCAATCTTTAAAATATTGCTTTCAAGTAGTGGTTTAAAAAGAATTTGAAAATTTGCAAAAACAAAAGTTAGATAAGATGCCTTGTTTTTAAAATCTAAAGGCTTGAAAAAGGTTTTGAGACACGTTAGGACGATGCCTCTCTTTCCGGAAATCTTTCCGACCTTTTTCGGGATTAAATTCATATTTCTTGGAGTTTTATCTTTTTCCTTGATCAATGCAAAAGTCTTTTTCGGGAGCTAAACCACTTTGGTTGTGTTCCTTATTCTTCCATCTATCCTCATGAATTTTTCTAGTATTTTTCGAAGCTCAGAGATATTTTTCAGAGCCTAAATAGTAATTCTCGATTTTCTGTAATTATTTTAATTCCGAAAATCAATATTTAGTAAAATATCTCGGATTTCCAAAATATCCAAACCCTACGTGTATATATATGCCGGCGCCCAGCCATGCCTCACGGGCCAGAGCCGGCGCGTGGCGTGCTGCTACCGGCCTCTTGTCCCGGCCCCTCGGCCAAGCCCCTGCTGAGGCCGAGCCTCCTCATCTTGGCGACGAACAGCAGCAGCATCAAATTTCCATGGCTGCCATGCCACGTCCGTGAGCAAGAAGAAGGCAAGGAAGAAGACATGCAAATTACAGATTTGCCACTGGTTCGTTTAATCTCCGTCGTTTCTTCGTTTTAAATCCGTTTCAGTTCGTTCCAGTTGCGTTAGTTTCGTGTCGTCGAGATCTACGCAGTAGAGTTATTAGTTTTTATATCACATGTTTATGAATTTATTTTATTAAAATATTAATTGTGTCTATAATTAATTAATCGCTGATTAATTAAAGTCGATTTAGGTTTTTGATGTCGATTCGATTGCACGAGTTTCATCGCAGTGTGTGATACGTGTTTGTAGCGATGATTTACATATCTCACATCTTGGAAATTTATAAGTTGAATATTAATTTGATTAAGGATTATTCAATAACTTGTTAATTAAGAGCAATTTAAGTTTTAATTTCGTTTTGCACTGTTTAAGTTGCGTTTGGTACGTGCTGACGTGAATGATATGTTAGGGGCAATGTTTTTCATGTCACATGATTTATGTTTTTAATTTATAGATGTTTAAATGACTAAAAGTATATATATAATCTTTTATAATTATAAAATATGACGTATGCCAACATTAATGCCTTTTTAATTATGACTTGCTTAGATCAAGTATGAGACATAATATAAATGCTCTATTAGATGCTCTCACATGTTCTATATTTCTAAAGTAAAGTTTAAATACTTTATATAATATGAGATATGTTGATTAATAAAATATGATTAATTAGTGACATAAACATGTATGTCTTTAAATTGTAATTTGCCAAGTTTAAATGTGACATATATACTTTGAATGTATATACTCTCATTTGTTATTATATTTCAATTTAATTTGCATAAATGATATCAAGATATTTATAATTAAGATATGATTAATTTATCTTAGTTTTCTAAATCTAATAACTCAAGTATAAAATGACTTAACTCAATTTTAGATATTCCCCTGAGATATCTTATACATGTTTTATGATCATTAAAATAGATAAAGCATATAGTTTTCTTTCCAACGTAAATCCTTCGATAGATGTTTCTGTTTTACCGTAGCTCTGATTAGTGTACCTTTCGCGTCTGTGTGATCGTAGCAATGCGTAGATTAGATTTCGAATCTTTTTCATTGATTGGTGTATTGATCTAATCTAGTATGTTTGCTATGCATGCTTGTTCGGATGCTTGTGTGGTGTTCTTTGATCATGTCCAGTCGGTGAAATTTGCGTCGGTGATCTAGAACAAGTTGGTGAGCAAGAAGCAGTTCTTTGAAGGTTTGGACTTGAAGAAGGATCTGAGTTTAAGGCAAGTATAGCTTGGGTTTTCTTTCTGTGACCATGATCTTGGGCTTGTTTAATGAAATGTGATATAAACATAAATGATGAATGTTATCCTTTGGCAAAAGCTGGGATTTACAGTACAGCTGTGAGGGCTATATGGCTCTGGCTCTAGTTATTTGAGAAACCCTTTTCTAGCTGGTTAGAGGTCTGCGAGTTGGGTATAGGACAGCCTCTGTCCTGTTGAGCCTAGCTTTGGAAGCGGCCTTTTACTTTATTTTTGGAAGGGGGGTTCCTATATCTGATGACCCTGCGGCCCTGGCCGGTTAGACGAGCTCTTGGGTGGCTTTATATGGTTTCCGGTGTTTTGGACCTTGCAAACCCATACATTTGGAAATCATGACTCACAGTGAAAGTGTACACCTCTGCGCAGAGTTTGATAAACTGGTATACTAGCCGTGCCCACGGATACGGGTGGCCCGGAAAACTGAGGGAATTGTTGTATGTTCATTTAAATTGTTTATGTGCAATTCATTATTCAATTACACTTGATCATGTGGTTATGGATTACAATACCTTGTTGCTATATTTGCGGAGTTCGACATGGACTCACTCTTGCTATTCCCCCCACACCTCAGGAGAAGTTTTAGGCTTATGGTCAACCAGTCAGTTGGATCCAGTGGAGTGAAGTCTGCACCCGGAGATCAGAGTTGTCTATCCGTTGATTGCTTTCTAAGGTTATCTCTTTTACTAAGTACGTTATATAATAAGCATTATTATTTGATATCACCTCCCTTTTGTAGCTATATGTGAGAATTGATTCTAAAGACTCACATATGGTGTGCATCAGGTTTTGTCCTTAAAACCGGGTGTTACAGTTATGAACACTATAATAGGTGGCAACAACATCTAGTAAGTGTTCAGGTTAAAGACGGCACACCAAGCATTAAAATGAGGAGCACACACGGAGAAGAGTAAGTGCGAGAATGATATGAAGAAAAATATATATTAAATAAAATAAAATATGTACTTTGCTATTATGAAAATTAGCCAAAACTAGGTGTAGAACAACATTCATCATTCAAACCTTATGGGTGGGGTTCCCATCACATTTGGCATTTACAAACTTCACCCTTTATATTTGTGTTCGTGTTCTCAACATGAACGGTACAAATACTGCCAAAGAAACTAGACTTGGCATGTGTTTCATTGAGAGCGTCCACCTTTAATGTTAGATAGTAGAATGCACATGAAGAAATAAAGGGTGAGAGGGTAATGGAAATGACTTGTAAGAAAGGACTTTTAACTATAGTAAAATTAATAGTTAGTAAGTTCTGCAAGATCAAAGTGTATGGTGTCCATCAAAATGCATCTTTCAACACTAAATATGTGGTTCTCTTCTCATTCGAACACTGCACACCTTGTCCTTTTCGGTGGGCGAGTGTGTTCGTCTCTTGAAGCGTAAGGTAAGAATACAACAATATTTAACAACATCATTTGTGAAGTGTTTCAACTGGAGCATCCACCTTTAGCGTCAAATAGAGCAACACACTTGCATACAGAAAAGAGTAGGAGAGAGTGGAGGAGAGAGAGGATTAAAATATGATATTATGAAGAGTGAACTAAAATATACTTTTACAAATTCACTAGTTGGACTAAGTGCCCCTTGAGAGGAAGTACACATGGCACAAAATCAAACGTGTGCTCACGCATAGCTGTTTTCCTGATTTGACATGTAAATATATTCATTTCAGAAATATTTTAATATTCACTATCTAACGCGAGCCTTGTTTGTGGATATGCAGACGTGGAGGCGTTCTTTCAAAAATGCGATCCAGGTGAGTGCTTGTTGGATCAACATCAATTTCTAGCGCGTGAAATGAGGTGATCAAGTGAACATGACATTTTCTTTTTATTGTATTATTATTATATTATTGTAGGTATGCGGTCCCTATACCTATATGGCGGGACAGACAGGAGCTAGGAGGTGAAACCACCTACATTGAAGCTGCGAGCACCGGCGCCGCCTGAGCCAACACCCAGCATCAACATATGGAGGGACACGATGGAACGACACAAGTGGCTGCAAGAAGTTGCTATGCACTGTGATGCATGGCTCATGAAGATTTATAGCTTCACTACTTCATATATGATAGCTACAGAACATTATTTTATTACTTCGCTACTTCATATATGTCTTACGAATAATGTGTTTCTCATTAGCTATTATGATATGAACACTATAATAGGTGGCAACAACATCTAATAAGTATTCAGGTTAAAGTCAGCATACCAACATTAAAATGAGGAACACACATGGAGAAGAGTAAGTGTGAGAATGATACGAACAAAAATATCTATTAAATAAAATAAAATATGGACTTTGTTGTTATGAAAATGAGCCTAAACTAGGTGTAAACAACATTCATCATTCAAACCTTATGGGTGGGTGCCCATCACATTTAGCACTTATAAACATCACCCTTTTCTTTGTGTTCATGTTCTCAACATGAATGGTAGAAATACTGCCAAAGAAACAAGACTTGGCATGTGTTTCATTAAGAGCATCCATCTTTAATGTTAGATAGTCGAATGCACATGAAGAAACAAAGGGTGAGAGGGTAATGGAAATGACTTGTAAGAAACGACTTTTTAACTATAGTAAAATTAATAGTTAGTATGTTCAGCAAGATCAAACTATATGGTGTCCATCGAAATGCATCCTTCAACACTAAATATGTGGTTCTCTTCACATTCAAACATCGCCCTCCTTGTCCTATCGGTGGGCAAGTGTGTTCTTCTCTTGACGCAAAAGGTAAGAATACTACCAAAGATAACAATAACACTTGTGAAGTGTTTCACTAGAACATCCACCTTTAGCATCAAATTGAGGAACACATTTGCATACGGAAAAGTGTAGGCGAAGGTGGTATAGAGAGAGAGAGAGGGTTAAAATATGATATTGTAAAGAGTGAACTAGAATACATTTTCTATGAATTTTCTAGTTGGAGTAACTATCCCGGGAGAAGAAGTATGCATGGACAAATTGTCAACAAATGTGTGCCACTACTTTAATTTCCATTTTGTTGTGGTCCATGCTTATTGTTTTTGTTCCTTTAGAGTTAAGGTACAAGTAATGTAATTGTATGAAACTACAGATGGGAAGTGTTAAGATCAAAGAAGGAACACCATGTGCAAAGATGTGGGAAAAACACTTCCACAAGGAGAAGAGTAAGTTAGAAAAGGGTTCTATTTTAATTTCCCATCAGTTTGTGTTATTAATAATGTGTACTTCTTTAGCTGTTATGTTATGAACACTATAATAGGTGGCAACAACATCTAGTAAGTGTTCAGGTTAAAGACGGCACACCAAGCATTAAAATGGGGAACACACACGGAGAAGAGTAAGTGCGAGAATGATATGAAGAAAAATATCTATTAAATAAAATGAAATATGTACTTTGTTGTTATGAAAATTAGCCTAGACTAGGTGTAAAACAACATTCATCATTCAAACCTTATGGGTGGGTCCCCATCAGATTTGGCATTTACAAACTTCACCCTTTTTTTTGTGTTCGTGATCTCAACATGAACGCTACAAATACTGCCAAAGAAACTAGACTTGGCATGTGTTTCATTGAGAGCGTCCACCTTTAATGTTAGATAGTAGAATGCACATGAAGAAACAAAGGGTGAGAGGGTAATGGAAATGACTTGTAAGAAAGGACATTTAACTATAGTAAAATTAATAGTTAGTAAGTTCTGCAAGATCAAAGTGTATGGTGTCCATCGTAATGCATCTTTCAACACTAAATATGTGGTTCTCTTCTCATTCAAACACTCCATGCCTTGTCTTGTCGGTGGGCAAGTGTGTTCATCTCTTTACTCTAAAGGGAAGAATGCTATCGAAGGTAACAACGACACTTGTGAAGTGTTTCAAATTGAGCATGCTCTGTTAGTGTCAAATAGAGGAACACAGTTGCATACGGAAATGTGTAGGTGCGCCTTGGATCTAAATAGGTGGTTCTCTTCTCATTTGAACACTGCACACCTTGTCCTTTTTGGAGGGCGAGTGTGTTCGTCTCTTGATGCATAAGGTAAGAATACTACAATATTTAACAACATCATTTGTGAAGTGTTTCAACTGGAGCATTCAACTTTAGCGTCAAATAGAGGAACACACTTACATACAGAAAAGAGTAGGAGAGGGGGAGGAGAGAGAGGATTAAAATGTGATATTATGAAGAGTGAACTAAAATATACTTTTGCAAATTCACTAGTTGGACTAAGTGCCCCTTGAGAGGAAGTATGCATGGCACAAAATCAAACGTGTACTCGCGCATAGCTGTTTTCCTGATTTGTCATGTAAATATAATCATTTCAAAAATATTTTAATATTCACTATCTAACACGAGCCTTGTTTGTGGGTATGCTGATCAGGAGGCGTTCTTTCAAAAATGTGATCCAGGTGAGTGCTTGTGGGATCAACATCAATTTCTAGCACGTGAAATGAGGTGATCAAGTGAACATGACATTTTCTTTTTATTGTATTATTATTATATTATTGTAGATATGTGGTCCCTACACCTATATGGCGGCACAGACAGGAGCTGGGAGGTGAAACCACCTACGTTGAAGCTGTGAGCACCGGCGCCGCCAGAGCCAACACCTAGCATCAACATGTGGAGGGACACGATGGAATGACACAAGTGGTTGCAAGAAGTTGTTGTGCACTGTGATGCATGGCTCATGAAGATTTCTAGCTTCACTACTTCATATATGACAGCTACATAACATTATTTTATTACTTCGCTACTTCATATATGTCTTATGAATAATGTGTTTCTCATTAGCGATTATGATATGAACACTATAATAGGTGGCAACAACATCAAATAAGTATTCAGGTTAAAGTCAGCATACCAGCATTAAAATGAGGAACACACATGGAGAAGAGTAAGTGTGAGAATGATATGAACAAAAATATCTATTAAATAAAATAAAATATGCAATTTGCTGTTATGAAAATGAGCCTAAACTAGGTGTAAACAACATTCATCATTCAAACCTTATGGGTGGGCCCCCATCACATTTAGCATTTATAAACATCGCCCTTTATATTTGTGTTCGTGTTCTCAACATGAATGGTAGAAATACTGCCAAAGAAACTAGACTTGGCATGTGTTTCATTAAGAGCATCCACCTTTAATGTTAGATAGTCGAATGCACATGAAGAAACACAGGGTGAGAGGGTAATGGAAATGACTTATAAGAAAGGACTTTTTAACTATAGTAAAATTAATAGTTAGTAAATTCTGCAAGATCAAACTATATGGTGTCCATCGAAATGCATCCTTCAACACTAAATATGTGGTTCTCTTCACATTCAAACATCGCCCACCTTGTCCTATCGGTGGGCAAGTGTGTTCTTCTCTTGATGCAAAAGGTAAGAATACTACCAAAGATAACAATAACACTTGTGAAGTGTTTCACTATAACATCCACCTTTAGTGTCAAATAGAGGAACACAGTTGCATACGAAAATGTGTAGGCGAGGGTGGTAAAGAGAGAGAGAGTTAAAATATGATATTGTAAAGAGTGAACTAGAATACATTTTCCATGAATTTTCTAGCTGGAGTAAGTAGGGATGAAAATGGTATGGATATTTTCCGACCATAATCAAAACTGAATCCGTTTAGAGGGGTTAAGATCTGTCCGTATCCGAGTCTGGATATCCAACATCTGATACCGTATCCGTATCCGAATACTCAAATCGCATGTTTATGATGTCGAAATCCAATCGTATCCTATCCGACATAGTTGATACTATCCGTATTCGAATCCAAATCTGGACAAAAATATGAAAACAAATATAATATGGGTGATGTCCGTCCGTATCTGATCCGTTTTCATCCCTAGGAGTAAGTATCCCGGGAGAAGAAGTATGCATGGACAAAATGTCAAAAAATGTGTGTTGTAGCACCCGGTTTTAAGAACAAAACTAGACACACACACCATATGTGAGCCCAGGAAGTCAAATCTCACATATAGCTACAAATAAAGGTAATATCAATAGACAATGCTCAATATATAACATACTTTGTTAAAAGAATATAACCTTAAATAGCAAACAGCGGAAAGACAACTCCGTTCTTCGGGTGAAGACTCCAATTCCATAGGGACAACTAACTGGTTGATCACAAGCCTAATTCCTCCAAACTCTAGCAATCTGGTACCCATCCGGGATTTTTATCCAAATAATTGAAAAATAAAGCAAGTGTAAGTACATGTCATACTCAACAAATATAACATAGGGTTCATGAGGCTTAAAAGGCTGACCCTGGTTTAACTGCGATTAGCTTTTAATGAGTCATCTTTTAGCAATTGGGTGGCAACAAGTTTATCACAAGCCCATAAACACATGATTAGGTAAAAATGAATAATGAATAGCATAAAAAGTAATCATTAGTGAGCATCTTCATCATCAGTATCATATGTGTTCATCATCATTAACCATTAGTGATCATCTATTCCATAAATGTTCCAAGGCCACTCATGACCGTGAGCACGGCTGATATACCAGTTTTACACTGTGCCGAGGTTGTACACTTTCACTATGAGTCATGATACCCATATGCCCGAGGTGATCAGCCTCTTGACCCACTACCAAGGAAGGTCGATAGGGTTCACTATGAAGCCTTTCAAAGGTTCGTCTAACAAGTTAGGGCCGCTAGGTTTCTGTGGCCTGCGAATGTAGAGCTCCCCTTCCGACAGGCACAATGACGCGTAGCCTATACACTGACGGACAGAGGTTGCACTATATCCAACCCGGAACACACCCCTCTTGCGCCATAAAGGTAACCACTAACAAGCTAGAAAAGGTCCTCATACTAAGCTAAAGCCAGAGCCATATAGCCCTCATAGCTGTACTGTAAGTCCCGAATGATCACTTATAGATAAGTCCTTAGGGAGAGGAATCTAGAGCACCATAAAATAGCCCAATGCTCTAGCCCCCCTATTCCATGTTGCTAAAAAGCATATTTTAATGTTTATTGCATATACCATTAGTCAAGTTACAAGATCATGGTTGTAATTGAGCACTAGCATCATACTACCCAATGCAATACCCCATAGGTATCAAGGCACAAGGTACGAAGGTACTAGGAAATCCTTAATGGTAATCAAGGTGGACACATGCAGCATGAATTAAATGATTAAAGATGTATAGGACAACAAGGAAGATCCCATGCTATACTTGCCTTAAAACACCGATCCTTCGGTAAGCTTTAATCTTCAATGCTCTTCTTCTTCTTCTTCTTGATCACCACGTATATCTCACCGACTAGACGTAATCATAAAGCACCACACAAGCATCCATACAATCATACACGAAGCAAATAATAGATCTAAATTAGAACAGTACACCAATCATAAAATCAAGATGAAAAGTTTGTGAAATTAATCTACATCTCGCTACGAACACACAGACGCAAAAAAGCACACTAATCTAAGCTACGGTGAAAAAGATACATCTACCGAAAGATTTGCTCATAGGAGAAAATATAAAACAATTAGCTTCATGTGTTTTAATTATATAAAAACATATATAAGATATTTTATAGATATTATAATTTAAGTCAAATTTAGATTTGATTTATAAAACTAAAGTGAAACAAATCATATTTTATTTATAAAATCTAGTTGCATAATTGTTATTTAAGATATGATTCAAACCATGAAATTCTTGTATTAGTGACATGATAAAACACTGTTACTAATGCAGAGATCTCGTCGCTATGAATCTAACGCAACTTGAATGGGTCAATTCGGATCTAAAACGCAGAAGATATGATTTAAACAAGATTTCCTTTAATAAAATAATAGATTAAATCTAACCTCGAATTTTAAAAGTTGAAAACATATTTAACAGTACTATGAACATGTATATTATAAAATTACGAACCTAACGCAAGTTGAACGGGTCAAATCGGAGTTCAAACGAAAAAGTTATGGCCTAAACAAATCAAGTGGCAAAACTGTAAATAAGTGAAAACATATTTTATATCTAAACCATAGAAATTACGCTTTCCAAAGAAGAAAACATAAACTGTGAAACGCGCAAAGGACCGCGGGTTCTATATTAAAAACTCTAGGGACTCTTTAGAAATTATACTAGGCGAAAGGGTATCATGCAATCTCGACCATTGGATCTATTTTGGACGGCTGAGAATAGAAGCAAGGGAGAGAGAGGGCACGCGGCCGGCCAGAACAGTAAGACTGGCGTGGTGGAAGCCATGGCCGGTGATGGAGCTTCGCTGGAACAGCAATTCTGGGTGCGGTTTACAATGGGAAGGGCATGAGCGGAGAGAGTGAGGCACGGAGGACTTACCTCAGCGATCCTTGATAGTGTGGAAAGGACGGAGGCAGTGTGCGGCTTGGCGAGGCGGACGACGACTTCTTGCTAAGTTTGGTGACGTGGTGAGCAGCCCAGAAAACAAGGGAAAACAATAAAACGGAGCGAGGAGATCCACTACCACCAAGAGATGCTCTGGAACTTGCTCGGGTCAATGGAGAGGCTTCTGATGATGGTCACAGCTACGGCATGCGGACGTGCTCTACTCGTTGAGATCCAAAACGAGCGACAGAGCTAGCTAGGCCAAGGCAACAATGCATAGATGGGAAAAGGGGATAGGGCAACGCACATCACCTGGGCTCCATTTTATAAGGCACTTCGCGTGGGGCGCACGCCCAAATCGGGGGAAATCGGCGCGGCGGTGGACTTCTGAGTCAGGGCAGAGTTCGCTCTGGACATGGCTGGAGGAAGAAGGCGGCGCTGATAGGTCAGGCCCACCCATCGGTGTCAGAGGGAGCGGGGCCAGTATGTCGGCCAGAGAGAGGAAGGGGAATACGGGCGCGAGTGCGGCTTCGGCCAAGGACGGCCTGCGTGCTAGGCCACTGCGAAGGAGCAAGCACGGGAGATGGGCCAGCTCGGCAGCTGGGCCGATGCGGGAGAGAAAAAAATAGGGAAGAGCAGTGGGCCAGAGGAGAGGGAAGGAAGAGGGCAGACCAAGGCCGGTGCTGGGCTGCGGCGGCCATGGGCCAAAAGAGAGAGGGAGAGTTTTTCCAAAAAAAATTCCATTTTGTTTCCAAATTCAAATCTAAATGCAAACCAAATCAAATTCGAATATGATTTGAAATACACTTTTTAATTCAAATAAAATTGAGAAATTTTGGTAAGTTCTCCAAAAATAAATTTTACACCTTTTTAAATTCTTTTATTTTTCAAATTTTCTTCTTTCTTTTCTTTCACTTCCAAGCCATTTTTAACTTTATTTGCAAAAGAAATTTTGAATATTTCCCATTTGAATCAAATCCACACAATACAAAGAAACAAATGCATCGGCATGTATGCACAAACATGTTGCTAAACCTTATGATGAGTTTTAAATTAATGAAAATTTTTATTTTCCTATATTTCATGCGCACAAAAATTCCAAATTAAATCTTTTTAACCCGATTTCCAAAGTTGCAAATTTTAGGGTGTTACAATTCTACCCCCCTTAAGATGAATCTCGTCCCCGAGATTCGGAAGACATTGACTAAGAGATAGGGAATACTTTGTCCTTGAATTCTTCTTTACTTCCTCATATAGTTCCATCGTCTTGATAAGGATCCCACTTTACTTTGCATACTTGTTGATCTTACTCCAAGTAACTTGTCAAACTAACTCCAAGATTATAACAGGTACCTTGAGAAATTCATAGGTAACTACCACTTACTAGGCCACCTTTCTTTTAGTACCAATTCTCTTCCTTAAAATATCCACCTTCTAATGAAGCCTAACAAATCTCTTGGTCTGAAGGAAATTCTACTACCAATCTTCAAAACATTAATGTTTTCAGCTAAGTTGCTCGATCTGGGAATATAACTCTTAATCCTTGGTGTCACCCGAACCTTCTTAGCACAACTCTTCGTTGCTAAGGGCATCGACTATGACTTTTACTTTTCCAGGTAATAGCACTTTTCCAAGTCATATTCAATTTCATTCCAACGAAGATATCACAAGCTCAAGACCAACTTAGTGAAGATGTCATGTAGATTCTTGTGATCCACCTAGATGTCATTTTTACTTCAAAAAAGATAGTACTTCCATGCTTCATAATGGATAACTATAGATAACATGTTAGGTAGTTCAACTCACGCTTCCTTAGTTGACTTAATGAACTAGCCACTACTTTCCTCTTGCATAAGGACACATCCCACACCTTGACAAGGTGCATCATTGTAGATATGAAGCTCTTGTCTGGATCTGGCAAAGCTAATACATAGGGTTTACTTCAACCTTTTCTTGGACTCCTTCAACACTTAGCTGAGGTCTCTTGATCCAAACTAACTTGAAAACTTCTCCAATAGCATTGTCAATATCTTGATGATCTTGGCTAAACCTCCCTAGAACCTTTAATCAAACCTCATTGAGACCCTGAACTTCTTTCACATCTTTGGGTACCACCACGCTTCCGCTGCGCAAACTAGAACGTAGGGTACTTCATCTTGTAAATTCTTCAACTTGGCTACCCCCCTTAAGAAGAGATAAATTAGGGGACACCAAGCATAGCTTGCACATTCTTTTAGATTAGCTAACTAGTATGAAGTCATTCTGACATCCTGATGGTACTCTTGTATATGGGCAAGAACAAGAAATCTAAAATTCTTCGCGAGTAGAAAAACAGTAGTGTCGTAAAATGGCTGTAACTCTCATTCTGTTAATCCAATGAAGTTGTAGCTTATACTGTTGGAAATATTATAAAATTCTCCACAACTTCCTTATAGAGCACTTTTCCAAATTCTACAGTTAACTTGGTCGAAATTAGTGCACAACAGAAACTGCTCCAGATTCCAAACAGCACAGATGCATCGGCTTGTGATTTTCGTATCTCCATAACCAAAATAGCTATCAAGATGATTCTTACGCTCAGAGAAATATATTGATGTCTACTATTGTCTAGAATTTTCTCATGATTTTTGGTTGTCCAAGAATAGAGATATAAGCCGAAGAGTGCAGACTGCTCCAAAAAGACAGAATAGAGGAAACAAGAGATAACCAAAACCCAACTATTTATTTCATTAATCCTTATACCTTAGGCCTATAAACTAAATGAAATTGTGGGAACACCCAACAAGATCATTGCAATCATTACAAAGATACAAAACAATCATAAGCATAATGACAATTCAACAAGCAATAAAGGTGCACAATTCAATCACTGACTCAACTTGCGATACTATGGTCCTCATCATGCTAGGGGTAACAATTCTAAGACTTATCTTCAAATTATGCAAGAAGGTGGTGAGGAACAGTTCTAAAAGCATATCAAACCAAGGAGTGAAGATGAGAACAAAGTCTTTAAAATAAGCATCAAGGTAGAGATGAATATCAAGGATAGATATATAGTAGAGAAGAAAATACCAAGATTTAAAGAACAAGGATTTTATAGCAATTTCTCAACCTTAAGACAGCCAATTTCTAACTAGGCTTGCGTCCTACAGTTAGCATTGCTCTGATACTACTCTGTAGCACCCCGTTTTAAGAATAAAACCAGACACACACCATATGTGAGCCTAGGAAGTCAAATCTCACATATAGCTACAAATAAAGGTAATATCAATAGACAATGCTCAATATATAACATACTTAGTATAAAGAATATAACCTTAAATAGCAAACAGTGGAAAGACAACTCTGATCTTTGGGTGAAGACTCCAATTCCATAGAGACAACTGACTGGTCTCAGATGATCACTGACAGATAAGTCCTTAGGGAGAGGAATCTAGAGCACCATAAAAATAGCCCAATGCTCTAGCCCCCCTGTTCCATGTTGCTAAAAAGCATATTTTAATGTTTATTGCATATACCATTAGTCAAGTTACAAGATCATGGTTGTAGTTGAGCACTAGCATCATACTACCCAATGCAATACCCCATAGGTATCAAGGCACAAGGTACGAAGGTACTAGGAAATCCTTAATGGTAATCAAGGTGGACACAAGCAGTATGAATTAAATGATTAAAGGTGTATAGGACAACAAGGAAGATCCCATGCTATACTTGCCTTAAAACACCGATCCTTCGGTAAGCTTTAATCTTCAACGCTCTTCTTCTTCTTCTTGATCACCACGTATATCTCACCGACTAGACGTAATCATAAAGCACCACACAAGCATCCATACAATCATACACGAAGCAAACAATAGATCTAAATTAGAATAGTACATCAATCATAAAATCAAGATGAAAAGTTTGTGAAACAAATCTACGTCTCGCTACGAACACACAGACGCAAAAAGCACACTAATCTGAGCTACGGTGAAAAAGATACATCTACCGAAAGATTTGCTCATAGGAGAAAATATAAAACTATTAGCTTCATGTGTTTTAATTATATAAAAACATATATATGATATTTTATAGATATTATAATTTAAGTCAAATTTAGATTTGATTTATAAAACTAAAGTGAAACAAATCATATTTTATTTATAAAATCCAGTTGCATAATTGTTATTTAAGATATGATTCAAACCATGAAATTTCCATATTAGTGACATGATAAAACACTGTTACTAATGCGTAGATCTCGTCGCTATGAATCTAACGCAACTTGAATGGGTCAATTCGGATCTAAAACACAGAAGATATGATTTAAACAAGATTTCCTTTAATAAAATAATAGATTAAATCTAACCTCGAATTTTAAAAGTTGAAAACATATTTAACAGTACTATGAACATGTAGATTATAAAATTACGAACCTAACGCAAGTTGAACGGGTCAAATTGGAGTTCAAACGAAAAAGTTATGGCCTAAACAAATCTAGTGGCAAAACTGTAAATAAGTGGAAACATATTTTGTATCTAAACCGGAGAAATTGCGCTTTCCAAAGAAGAAAACATAAACTGTGAAATACGCAAAGGACCATGGGTTCTATATTCAAAAACTCTAGGGACTCTTTAGAAATTATACTAGGCGAAAGGGTATCATGCAATCTCGACCATCGGATCTATTTTGGACGGCTAAGAATAGAAGCAAGGGAGAGAGAGAGGGTGTGCGGCTGGCCAGAACAGTAAGACTGGCATGGTAGAAGCCATGGCCGGCGATGGAGCTTCGTTGGAACAGCGATTCCGGGCGCGGTTTACAATGGGAAGGGCATGAACCGAGAGAGTGAGGCACAGAGGACTTACCTCAGCGATCCTCGGTGGTGTGGAGAGGATGGAGGCAGCATGTGGCTTGGCGAGGTGGACGACGACTTCCTGCTAAGTTCTGCGATGGGGTGAGCAGCCTAGAAAACAAGGGGAAACAATAAAATGGAGCGAGGCGATCCACTACCACCAAGAGATGCTCGGGAACTTGCTCGGGTCAATGGAGAGGCTTCCGACGATGGTCACAGCTGCGGCATGTGGACATGCTCTACTCGTTGAGATCCAAAACGAGCGACATAGCTAGCTAGGGCAAGGCGGCAATGCATAGATGGGAAAAGGGGATAGGGAAGCGCACAGCACCGGGGATCCATTTTATTGGGCGCTTCGCGTGGGGCGCACGCCCAAATCGGGGGAAATCGGCGCGGCAGTGGACTTCCGAGTCGGGGCAGAGCCCGCTCTAGACATGGCTGGAGGAAGGAGATGGCACTGATAGGTCAGGCCCACCCATCAGCGTTAGAGGGAGCGAGGCTGGTATGTCGGCCAGAGAGAGGAAGGCAAATACGGGCGCGAGTGCGGCTTCGGCCAGGAACGGGCTGCGTGCTGGGCCACCACGAAGGAGCCGGCGCGGGAGATAGGCCAACTCGGCAGCTGGGCCGACGCAGGAGAGAAAAAAATGGGGAAGAGCAGTGGGCCAAAGGAGAGGGAAGGAAGAGGGCAGACCAGGGTTGGTGCTAGGCTGCGGCGGCCATGGGCTAGAAGAGAGAGGGAGAGTTTTCCCAAAAAAAATTCCATTTTGTTTCCAAATTCAAATCCAAAGGCAAACCAAATCAAATTTGAATATGATTTGAAATACACTTTTTTAATTCAAATAAAATTGCAAATTTTGGTAAGTTCTCCAAAAATAAATTTTACACCTTTTTAAATTCTTTTATTTTTCAAATTTTCTTTTCTTTCTTTTCTTTCACTTCCAAGCCATTTTTAACTTTATTTGCAAAAGAAATTTTGAATATTTCCCATTTGAATCAAATCCACACAATACAAAGAAACAAATGCACCGGCATGTATGCACAAACATGTTGCTAAACCTTATGATGAGTTTTAAATTAATGAAAATTTTTATTTTTGTATATTTCATGCGCACAAAAATTCCAAATTAAATCTTTTTAACCCAATTTCCAAAGTTGCAAATTTTAGGGTGTTACATGTGCCATTACTTTAATTTCCATTTTGTTGTGGTCCATGCTTAATGTGTTTATTCTTTTAGAGTTAAGTTACAAGTAATGTAATTGTATGAAACTACAGATGGGAAGTGTTAAGATCAAAGAAGGAACACCATGTGCAAAGATGTGGGAAAAAACACTTCCACAAGGAGAAGAGTAAGTTAGAAAAGGGTTCTATTTTAATTTCCCATCGATTTGTGTTATTAATAATGTGTTTCTCTTTAGCTATTATGTTATGAACACTATAATAGGTGGCAACAACATCTAGTAAGTGTTCAGGTTAAAGACGGCACACCAAGCATTAAAATGAGGAACACACATGGAGAAGAGTAAGTGCGAGAATGATATGAAGAAAAATATCTATTAAATAAAATAAAATATGTACTTTGCTGTTATGAAAATTAGCCTAGACTAGGTGTAAAACAACATTCATCATTCAAACCTTATGGGTGGGTCCCCATCAGATTTGGCATTTACAAACTTCGTCCTTTTTATTTGTGTTCGTGTTCTCAACATGAACGGTAGAAATACTGCCAAAGAAACTAGACTTGACATGTGTTTCATTGAAAGCGGCCTTTAATGTTAGATAGTAGAATGCACATGAAGAAACAAAGGGTGAGAGGGTAATGGAAATGACTTGTCAAAAAGCTCTTTTTAACTATAGTAAAATTAATAGTTAGTAAGTTCTGCAAGGGGTAATGGAAATGACTTGTCAAAAAGCTCTTTTTAACTATAGTAAAATTAATAGTTAGTAAGTTCTGCAAGATCAAAGTGTATGGTGTCCATCGAAATGCATCTTTCAACACTAAATACGTGGTTGTCTTCTCATTCGAACACTACACGCCTTGTATTGTCAGTGGGCAAGTGTGTTCATCTCTTTACTCTAAAGGGAAGAATACTACCAAAGGTAATAATGACACTTGTGAAGTGTTTCAACTAGAGCATCCTCCTTTAGCGTCAATTAGAGGAACACACTTGCATACGGAAATGTGTAGGTGCGCCTAGGATCTAAATAGGTGGTTCTCTTCCCATTCAAACACTGCACACCTTGTCCTTTTCGGTGGGCGAGTGTGTTAGTCTCTTGATGCGTAAGGTAAGAATACTACAACATTTAACAACGTCATTTGTGAAGTGTTTCAACTGGAGCATCCACCTTTAGCGTCTATTAGAGGAACACACTTGCATATGGAAAAGAGTAGGAGAGAGTGGAGGAGAGAGAGGGGAGAGAGAGGATTAAAATATGCTATTATGAAGAGTGAACAAAAATATACTTTTACAACTTCACTAGTTGGACTAAGTGTCCCTTGAGAGGAAGTATGCATGGCACAAAATCAAACATGTACTCGCGCATAGCTGTTTTCCTACTTTGTCAAGTAAATATAGTCGTTTCAAAAATATTTTAATATTCACTATCTAATGCGAACCTTGTTTGTGGGTATGCAGATGAGGAGGCATTCTTTCAAAAATGTGATCCAGGTGAGTGCTTGTGGGATCAACATCAATTCTCTAGCGTGTGAAATGAGGTGATCAAGTTAACATGACATTTTCTTTTTATTGTATTATTATTATATTATTGTAGGTATGTGGTCCCTACACCTATATGGCGGCATAGATGGGAGTTGGGAGGTGAAACCACCTACGTTGAAGCTGCGAGCACCGGCGCCGCCTGAGCCAACACCCGGCATCAACATATGGAAGGACATGATGGAATGGCAAAAAGTGGCTGCAAGAAGTTGATGTGCACTATAATGCATGGCTCATGAAGATTTCTGGCTTCACTACTTCATATATGACAGCTATAGAACATTATTTTATTACTTTGCTACTTCATATATGTCTTATGAATAATGTGTTTCTCATTAGCTATTATGTTATGAACACTATAATAGGTGGCAACAACATCTAATAAGTATTCAGGTTAAAGTCAGCATACCAACACTAAAATGAGGAACACAGATGGAGAAGAGTAAGTGCGAGAATGATATGAACAAAAATATCTATTAAATAAAATAAAATATGTCCTTTGCTATTATGAAAATATGCCTAGACTAGGTGTAAAACAACACTCATCATTCAAACCTTATGGGTGGGTCCCCATCACATTTGGCATTTACAAACTTCACCCTTTTTATTTGTGTTCGTGTTCTCAACATGAATGGTACAAATACTGCAAAAGAAACTACACCTGGCATGTGTTTCATTTTGAGCATCCACCTTTAATGTTAGATAGTAGAATGCACACGAATAAACAAACGGTGAGAGGGTAATGGAAATGACTTGTAAGAAAGGACTTTTGAACTATAGTAAAATAAATAGTTAGTAAGTTCAGCAAGATCAAAGTGTATGGTGTCCAGCGAAATGCAACTTTCAACACTAAATATGTGGTTCTCTTCTCATTCAAACACTACACGCCTTGTCTTGTCAGTGGGCAAGTGTGTTCATCTCTTTACTCTAAAGGGAAGAATACTACCAATGGTACCAACGACACTTGTGAAGTTTTTCAACTAGAGCATCCTCCTTTAGCGTCAAATAGAGGAACACAGTTGCATACAAAAAAGTGTAGGCGAGGGTGGAAGAGAGAGAGAGGTTTAAAATATGATATTGTAAAGGGTGAACTAGAATATATTTTTCCACAAATTTTCTAGTTGGAGTAAGTATCCCGGGAGAAAAAGTATGCATGGCCAAAATGTCAGCAAATTTGTGCCACTACTTTAATTTCCATTTTGTTGTGGTCCATGTTAATGTGTTCGTTTCTTTAGAGTTAAGGTACAAGTAATGTAATTGTATGAAACTACAGATGGGAAGTGTTAAGATCAAAGAAGGAACACCATGTGCAAACATGTGGGAAAAAACACTTTCACAAGGAGAAGTGTAAGTTAGAAAAGGGTTCTATTTTAATTTTCCATCGGTTTGTCTTATTAATAATGTGTTTCTCTTTAGCTGTTATGTTATGAACACTATAATAGGTGCAACAACATCTAGTACATGTTCAGGTTAAAGACGGCACACCAAGCATTAAAATGAGGAACACACATGGAGAATAGTAAGTGCGAGAACGATAAAAAGAAAAATATATATAAAATAAAATAAAATATGTACTTTGCTATTATGAAAATGAGCCTAAACTATGTGTAAAAAACATTCATCATTCAAACCTTATGGGTGGTCCCCATCACATTTGCCAGTTACAAACTTCACCCTTTTTATTTGTGTTCGTGTTCTCAACATGAACGGAAGAAATACTACCAAAGAAACTTGACTTGGCATGTGTTCCATTGAGAGCGTCCACCTTTAATGTTAGATAGTTGAATGCACATGAAGAAACAAAGGGTGAGAGGGTATTGGAAATGACTTGTAAGAAAGGACTTTTTAACTATAGTAAAATTAATAGTTAGCAAGTTCTGCAAGATCAAAGTGTATGGTGTCCATCGAAATGCATCTTTCAACACTAAATTTGTGGTTCTCTTCTCATTCAAACACTACATGCCTTGTCTTGTTGGTGGGCAAGTGTGTTCATCTCTTTACTCTAAAAAGAAGAATACTACCAAAGGTAACAACGACACTTGTGAAGTGTTTCAACTAGAGCATCCTCCTTTAGCGTCAAATAGAGGAACATAGTTGCATACAAAAATGTGTAGGTGCGCCTAGGATCTAAATAGGTGGTTCTCTTCTTATTCGAACACTGCACACCTTGTCCTTTTTAGTGGGCGAGTGTGTTCGTCTCTTGACGCTAAAGGTAAGAATACTACAATATTTTTAACAACGACATTTGTGAAGTGTTTCAACTGGAGCATCCACCTTTAGCGTTAAAATAGAGGAACACACTTGCATATAGAAAAGGGTAGGCAAGAGTGGGAGAGAGAGAGGGGGGAGAGAGGATTAAAATATGATATTATGAAGAGTGAACTAAAATATACTTTTTACAAATTTACTAGTTGGACTAAGTGTCCCTTGAGAGGAAGTATGCATGGCCAAAATTAAATGTGTCCTAGTACCAGTGTTCAACAAGGTGCTCTTCCATGCTCATCTGGCATGCCTCTACGCTGGGTGAAGGGGTACCATGAAAGCCCTAGTTTGGTTTTGGTTAATTGATGAAACCTATTTGGACTAATCCTTGCATCCAAGTGTGTGGCTAGATAGGAGGGTCCAACCCAAGTGAAGGAGCTCGGTGGCACTCATGGATGGGGATGGCCACATGAAATGAAGTCCATGGTGGTGGTGTGGACATGTGATGATGATCAAGCTTCAGGACTTGGAAAAGAAGAAAGAGAAAAACAAAATGGGCTCAAGGCAAAGGTGATATTGTTTTTGATGATCGAGACACTATAGAGAGTGTGATCACATTTAGGATAGATGGTCGTACTATTAAGAGGGGATCTCTTATCAGACAACTCGATCATCTAGTGCCACTAGGTGTTGGAAAACATGCATATGCATTTTAGGCCTAGTGCACAATCGGTGAAAAGTGAATAACCTTTGAAATATGATTGTAAAAGTTCTAACACACTTGTACGTGATGGTGAAACACTTGGAGTGTTAGCACATTTTCAAAGGTGGTGAAAAAGGTGAAGAAAAGGAGGCAAAACTTGGCTTGGGGTGCTACCCTAGGGGCACAGCCACCCCTATGGTGGTGATCAGCTAGAGTGGCCAAGAAGGAGGTGCTCGGGTAGGGCATGGCCACCTTGCCCGGTGGCACTGCCACCTCTAGGGCGGTGCCCACCTAGACATGGCCGAGGAGAGCTAGTGCTAGGGCTGGCACTAGAAGTGGCGGTGTGCACCGCCACGGGCGCGATGGGGCACCACCGTGGGCACCACACCTTATCCAGTGGCACTGCCCCTTTTCAATAGAGAGTGGGTGAACTGGAGATGGGCACTGCCGCGGTCATCGCCACCCTATGGTGGTGCACCACCACATTTTTCTAGAGAGGAAGGAAATCGAGGGGCTGGCTCAAGGTGGCACCGCCAACCCCTGTTCGGTGCCCTAACGGCTAGTGGATGACTGTTGGAGGGGCACCACCACCCCATATCTGGTGCCACACAGACATGTCTAGTGACCATGTAGAAAGCTTCTCAAAAGGGGTAATGGCTCTATTTGCTTGTGGGCTTATAAATAGAGGTGGTGGCTAGCCTTGGCCACTCTCTTGGCACTTCTAACAGCTGCATACACCCTTTGAGAGATGAGCACACCACTCCACTCACTTGCACACTTGATTTCATCATCTTGAGTGAGAATGGAGAGCCTCTAGTGCATTGCTTAGTGGTCTAGCATCTTGTGGCACTAGTTGGGCTATTTGGGCTGGTGGAGATTTTGTTACTCTTGGTGTTTGCCGACACCTAGATAGCTCGATGATTGGTGGATCGTCGAGTAGAGGAAGGTGATTGTCTCTGGCTCTGATCATTGTGATTGTGAGGGGTTCTTGTGGCTTCCCTGGTGGAGCACCAAAGGCAGCTCTAGTGGATTGCGCGTGGCTTGTGGATCCTCATCTTGTGTTGGTTGTGCGGCACCCAGTTGTGGGTTAGGCATGTGATGCCTATTAGCGTGTGAATCTCCAAGTGAGTGAATCACCACAATGGAGACTAGCTTGCCGGCAACCAAGTGAACCTCGAAGAAAAAATTGATTGTGTCATCATTGTCTCCTTAGTATTCTTTGGTATTCATTGATTGATCACTTGCCATGGTGGTATATCACTTCTACCATTCTCCCGCATTACTTTGTATTTACCTTGTGTAGTGCTTGTGGTAGTTGTAGCTAGTGTAGCTCTTTAGTTGTAGTTCTCTAGCTAGTTTTGCTCACCTAGGTGTATTTTAGTGACATAGCTCTTGTGTGATATACTAGAGATCATAGAAATTAGAATTAGGTAGGTGGCTTGCAACACAAGTGTAGTGCTAGCGTAAAATTCACTTCGCCATCTTATTTACTAATCACTTGTCTTAGTGTTGTTGTAGCAATTTTTTAATAGGCTATTCACCCCCCCCCTCTAACCATTAGGACCTTTCAAGTGGTAGCAGAGCTGTTGTCACCATTATTTGAGGCTTAACAACCTTCGGTGTCAAAATTGCTCAAATCAACAACACCAAGAAGCTACCCCAATTTGATGGCACAAATTATCCATACTAGAAGTCAAAGATGACCACACACATCAAGTCAATCAATAGAAAAAGTGGAAGGTGGTGGAGACCAAGATTGAGATTGCCAATTCAGAGAACCCCACTGCGCCGAAGAAGTGCTTCTCTAAAACAATGACATAGCTCTAAGTGTCATTCATGATGCTATTGATGAAAGAACATTTGAGCAAATCAAGAACATTGAGATAGCTCATGAGGCATGGAAGTTGGAGGAATCATTTGAGGGCACACAAGCGGTGAAGGGTGCCAAGGCATACATCCTCAAGGAGAAGTTTGCTAGTTTCAAGACAAAGGATGATGAGAGTGTGCCAAAGATGTTCCATAGGCTCCAAGTGCTTGTCAATGGTCTCAAAGCACTTGGTGAGGAAGTGAAGGACAAGGACTTCTCTCATAAGTTCTTTAGATGCTTACCATCAAGATTTGGCATGTTGGTCACCTTGCTAGTGAGGAGTGGTTTGGACACCATGACACCAAACCAAGTGTTGGAAGATGTGATGACCAATGACACATATAGAGATGATGATGAGAAGGAAGAAAAGAAGGAGAAGAAAGATGAGAAGAAGGATGAGAAGAACAAGAGTGTGGCATTCAAAGCCACATCATCATCAAAGGGCAAGGCCAAGCAAGATGCATCAAGTGAAGATGATGATTCAAGCATTGATGATATGGATAATGAGAAGATGGCTCTGTTTGTGAAGAGATTTGGCAAGTTTGTTGGTGTTTCTTAGCGTCACCACTAGGATTGGTGTTTGTAACACCCTAAAATTAGCTACTTTCTAAAAAGAGTAAAATGATTTCTGTTAATTGTTTTATGCTCATAAAAACATAGGTAAAAGAAATTTTTCTTTAAATTAAAATCCAACATAAGGGTAACAACATGTTTGCGCATACATGCCGTTGCATTGGTACTTTTGTGATGAGTGGTTTGGAAAATAAATTCAAATCTCAATCTTTAAAATATTGCTTTTAAGTAGTGGTTTAAAAAGAATTTGAAAATTTGCAAAAACAAAAGTTAGATAAGATGCCTTGTTTTTAAAATCTAAAGGCTTGGAAAAGGTTTTAAGACACGTTAGGATGATGCCTCACTTTCCGGGAATCTTTCCGACCTTTTTCGGGATTAAATTCATATTTCTAGGAGTTTTATCTTTTTCATTGAGCAATGCAAAAGTCTTTTTTGGGAGCAAAACCACTTTGGTTGTGTTCCTTATCCTTTCATCTATTCCCAGGAATTTTTCTAGTATTTTTCGGAGCTCAGAGATATTTTTCGGAGCCTAAATAGTAATTCCTGATTTTCTGTAATTATTTTAATTCTGAAAATCACTATTTACTAAAATATCTCGGATTTCCAAAATATCCAAACCCTACGTATATATATATATATGCCGGCGTAGCCCTCGTCGCGAGGATTTCAGAAGTACAGCCCGTTTTTCGAGCCGCCACACGTAGCCCCGCAGATCGGACGCCGAAGTTCTCCATAGCTAGGTTTTCGGCGAACTTCCGGCGAGCTTTTCCGGGCAAACCGTCGCGTTCCGGAGACAACCACCACCACCCAAAGGTTGATCTCTTCGTTCTCTACGCCGTGGTATACCCAATTGTACGAATCCATTACCGTTTGACACGTTTCCCATCCTTTCTTTTATTTCTCCGGCGAGCATCTCCATCGTTGTCTGCCGCTGTTACTGTGCTGCTCGCTGGTTGCTGCGCCGCCCAGCTGCCGGCCGGCCGCGTCCTCCCTAGCCGGCCGCCCTGCGCCCAGCCAGCCTTGCTTTCCCCGGCCAGCCCCTGCTCCTTCCCCTGGCCGAGGCCGTCTGCTCCCCTGTGCGGCTCGCGTGAACAGGAACCCGTAGGTTACTGTAGCAGAGGGATTGAACCAGAGGAGGAAGAAGGACCAGATTGTGATTATTTGTTTTCTGGTTTCGTAAATAGGTCCCTGGATCATGTAATTCCTGTCCTTTTTCATCCGTTATTCATTCATATCAAATCCGAATTTAATTCTTTCAGTTTCATCTTTCCAATATGTATTCCCATCATTGTTTAATCCCGCCAATACTAAATATTTTATTTATTTCAGCTCTTTTCAAGTGAAATACCTAGAATGCCCTCCCTTGTTTAAATCGTCCGGAGTCCGTATCTTTTCCGTCCGATCTCCGTTTTCAGCGGTTTTTGCGCTCACGCGATCGTAGAAACAAGACCTACATGTAAGTAACCTTTTCATAAGTTGTTTATCATGTTTGGTGTACTGCTTTTATTTATTTGTATATGTTTGCTTGTATGTCGAAGCGCTCTACGTAGTAGCGCTAATGGTTTTCATGTCACATGATTTTTCATATATAGCTAAATATTAAATTGGTTAACATGCTTATAATTAGTTTTATAACTAGAAACAATATAAGGTTTGTATTCCGGTGATTATACATAACCTGTTAATCTGATTTATCAGTAACTTCAGTACAGTCTTAGATTATAATTAGTTGAATGTTGCATATGTGTTAAGTATGAATAGATGCCCTCACATGATTTATATTTTTAATTTATAGATGTTTAAATGACTAAAAGTATATATATAATCTTTTATAATTATAAAATATGACGTATGCCAACATTAATGCATTTTTAATTATGACTTGCTTAGATCAATTATGAGACATAATATAATTGTTCTATTAGTTGCTCTCACATGTTGTATATTTCTAAAGTAAAGTTTAAATACTTTATATAATATGAGATATGTTGATTAATAAAATATGATTAATTAGTGACATAAACATGTATGTCTTTAAATTGTAATTTGCCAAGTTTAAATGTGACATATATACTTTGAATATATATACTCTCATTTGTTATTATATTTCAATTTAATTTGCATAAATGATATCAAGATATTTATAATTAAGATATGATTAATTTATCTTAGTTTTCTAAATCTAATAACTCAAGTATAAAATGACTTAATTTTAGATATTCCCCTGAGATATCTTATACATGTTTTATGATCATTAAAATAGATAAAGCATATAGTTTTCTTTCCAACGTAAATCCTTCGATAGATGTTTCTGTTTTACCGTAGCTCCGATTAGTGTGCCTTTCGCGTGTGTGTGATCGTAGCAATGCGTAGATTAGATTTCGAATCTTTTCATTGATTGGTGTATTGTTCTAATCTAGTATGCTTGTGTGGTGCTTTTCGGTCTTGTCTAGTCGGTGAGTTTTGTGTTGGTGATCTATAAGAAGTTAGAGATCAAGAAGAAGAAGAAGAAAACGTTGAAGATTAAAGCTTACCGAAGGATCGGTGTTTAAGGCAAGTATAGCTTGGGTTTTCTTTCTGTGACCATGATCTTGGGCTTGTTTAATGAAATGTGATATAAACATAAATGATGAATGTTATCCTTTGGCAAAAGCTAGGATTTAACGTACAGCTGTGAGGGCTATATGGCTCTGGCTCTAGTTATTTGAGAAACCCTTTTCTAGCTGGTTAGAGGTCTGCGAGTTGGGTATAGGGCAGCCTCTGTCCTATTGAGCCTAGCTTTGGAAGCGGCCTTATACTTTATTTTTGGAAGGGGGTTCCTATATCTAATGACCCTGCGGCCCTGGCCGGTTAGACAAGCTCTTGGGTGGCTTTATATGGTTTCCGGTGTTTTGGACCTTGCAAACCCATACATTTGGAAATCATGACTCACAGTGAAAGTGTACAACCTCTGCAGAGTGTAAAACTATTATAATAGCCGTGCCCACGGATACGGGTGGCCCGGAAAACTGAGGGAATTGTTGTATGTTCATTTAAATTGTTTATGTGCAATTCATTATTCAATTACACTTGATCATGTGGTTATGGAATACACTACCTTGTTGTTATATTTGCTGAGTTCGACATGGACTCACTCTTGCAATTTCCCCCACACCTCAGGCCAGATAACAGTTTGTCAGAGACTTGAGAAGTTAGGCTTGTGATCAACCAGTCAGTTGGATCCAGGGGAGTAAAGTCTGCACCCGGAGATCAGAGTTGTCTATCCGTTGATTGCTTTCTAAGGTTATCTCTTTTGCTAAGTTCGCTATATATTAAGCATTGTGAATTGATACTGCCCCTTCATTTGTAGCTATATGTGAGGTTTGATTACCAGGGCTCACATATGGTGTGCATTCGGCTTTGTCCTTAAAACCGGGTGTTACAGTGTTTCCAGAGCAATGCTGACTGTAGGACGCAAGCCTAGTAGAAACTGGTCGTTCTAAGATTTACAAGTTACAGCAAAAATCCTTGTTCTATAAACCTTGATATTTTCTTCCCTACTACATTCTTACCCTTGATATTCGTCCCCTCCTTGATGCTTCTTTAAAAGCTTTTTGTTCCCATCAACTCCTTGCTTTGATATGCTTTTAGAATCTTGTCTTACCACCTTCTCGCGCAATTTGAAGTTAAGCTATTGGATCTTTACCCATAATATTAAGAAGACGATAGCATCGCAAGTTTAAGTCAATGATTGAATTATGCACCCAAATTGCTTGTTGGCTTGTCATTATGGTTATGTTTTGTTTTGAATCTTTGTAATGAGTGCAATGATTTTGTGGTATTTTCCACAAATTCATTTAGTTTATAAGCATAAGACATAAGGATTAATGAATAGATAGTTGGGTTTTGGTTTTCTCCTGTTTTCCTATCCTATCTTTCTGGAGCAACCTATCATCTTTGGTTTATATCTCTATTTTTGGGCAATCAAAAATCATGGTAAACTTTTAGAGAATACTAGACTTCAACATGTTTCTCTGACCTCAAGAATCACCCTAATGGCTATTATGGTTATGAAGTTATGAAAATCATAAGATGATGTATCTGTGCTGTCAGAAATTTGGAGCAGTCTGTGGTCTTCTGGTCAGAACACAATTTTGGCTCATGCAAAGTCTATGAAATTTTTCTGGGAACAACTAGACTTATGTACCTTTCATGTGCCTCTGGAATCACCCCCATAGCTAATATATTTTGGGAGATATAAACATCACAAGCCGAAGTTTCTGTGCAGTCTGTAATCTGGGACAGTTTCTGTTGTGTGCTGTTTTTGACCAAATTAACTGCCGAATCTGGAAAAGTGTTCTAAAATAAAGTTGTGGAAGATTTCATAAGCTTTCCAACGGTATAAAGTACAACTTTATTGGATTTACATAACAAAAGTTATACCAGTTTTACTACGCTTCTGTTTTTATGCTCGCGAGGAACTGCAGGTTCTGGTTTTTGCCAATGCACATGAGTCACTTCGGGATAATAGGACGACATCATGATAACTATCTCATTTAGAAGAAGATGCACGCTATTCTTTGGTGCCCCTGGTTGATGTGTTCTTAAGGGGGGTAGCCAAGGCATAAAGGAATCGCAAGATGGAGGTCTCATATAATCTAGAGCTTCTCTTGGAAGTATCGGTTATTCCTACGGTTGAGGAATCACTATTAGACACAAGGATCTTTGTTCAAGATTGTTAACAGGTTGGATCATCTACAAGGAGCTCAAATATTTTGTCAAGATTGGTCTTCGCTTCAAGCTATCATCACTTGGGAGTTCAACCTTCAACTCAAGACAAGTTGGCACTGATGGCATACGAAAATATGATGATTGGACTCCTCTACAGTTGGTTCTTTGGCAACTTAAGTGAGTTTAGTTTGGATGGAGTTCTCTTTTTGGTTGTGGGATGTCTCTAATGATAGAATTATACGGACAATCGCTCAAGAGAGATGTGTTGAGCTGGAACCCGCTTAAGTATGCAAGAGGGATTCAGAGTTCCTCGAAATGGTAAGATTCTATCGCACGTTCATTAGAGGTATTATAGTGTTGAACACAAGAGTTTCTTTTATAAAGTGGTTGGCAAGGATATGGATGTGCTCTATGTAAGAAAAGCAGTGAATTATGCATCAAGTCAACTATGGAGGCTTGAGATGGACTATTTGACATATGAGATCTAGAGTTATCCATTGTGGAGCATAGTGGTATTATCTACTTGGACATGAAGAGTGATATCTATGTGAATCATAAGAATCTAAGGGACATTTTCAGTGAGTTGGTTTGAGATTGTGACATCAGTGTTGGGTTCAAGTAACTAAATGTTTTTGGTTTAGAAGTATGTGTTATCTTTAGAAGAAATAAAAGTTGTTGCCAATGCCGTTAGCAAATTGGAAGAGCTATGCTAAGAAGATTGAACGACACCATGGATTAAGTTTTGTGTTTAAGAGTCACAACTCAACCTGAGCATATATATAGTTAATAGTGTTTTGAAGTTGGAATCTATTTTGGACCAAGAGAGAGTAATACATGAGGATCAATTGGAATATGGATGTATGAAGTAGTCGATTTGATATCTTGGACTAAAAAAACAAATCTAGCAAGACATGTTGAGAAGTATTGTGTTACATTTTGGAATTAGTGAGGACAAGAGTTTGTCGCTCAATGGATTCCAAAGTGGTCTTTGTGAGAAGCATATGGAGTGTCAGTGTGAAGAATAAGCTAGCACCCAGCTGCAACAGTTCATTGAGGTTGTTAAAAAGGAAAAGAGAAGAGGCCTAACAATTGGAAGAGTACCAGAGAGTTGGTTTGTGGATACTTGAGAGTTAATTAGAGGGCCTATCAACATCTTGAGATCAATGAGTATGCTATTTGGAGTAAAAGTAACAGGTGTGCAAAGTCAAGAGAAATCTTTGTCAAGACGGTGGAACTACTCGAGAAAGTGAAGATCCAATGGCAGTGTGCATTCCAGTGTCTTGATCATCATCTTCTAAATCTCGAGGACGAGATTCATCTTAAGGGGGGTAGAATTGTAACACCCTAAAATTAGCTACTTTCTAAAAAGAGTAAAATGATTTCTGTTAATTGTTTTATGCTCATAAAAACATAGGTAAAAGAAATTTTTCTTTAAATTAAAATCCAACATAAGGGTAACAACATGTTTGCGCATACATGCCGTTGCATTGGTACTTTTGTGACGAGTGGTTTGGAAAATAAATTCAAATCTCAATCTTTAAAATATTGCTTTTAAGTAGTGGTTTAAAAAGAATTTGAAAATTTGCAAAAACAAAAGTTAGATAAGATGCCTTGTTTTTAAAATCTAAAGGCTTGGAAAAGGTTTTAAGACACGTTAGGACGATGCCTCACTTTCCGGGAATCTTTCCGACCTTTTTCGGGATTAAATTCATATTTCTTGGAGTTTTATCTTTTTCCTTGAGCAATGCAAAAGTCTTTTTCGGGAGCTAAACCACTTTGGTTGTGTTCCTTATCCTTTCATCTATTCCCAGGAATTTTTCTAGTATTTTTCGGAGCTCAGAGATATTTTTCGGAGCCTAAATAGTAATTCCCGATTTTCTGTAATTATTTTAATTTCGAAAATCAATATTTACTAAAATATCTCGGATTTCCAAAATATCCAAACCCTACGTATATATATATGCCGGCGTAGCCCTCGACGCGAGGATTCCAGAAGTACAGCCCGTTTTTTGAGCCGCCACACGTAGCCCCGCAGATCGGACGCCGAAGTTCTCCATAGCTAGGTTTTCGGCGAACTTCCGGCGAGCTTTTCCGCGCAAACCGTCGCGCTCCGGAGACAACCACCACCACCCAAAGGTTGATCTCTTCGTTCTCTACGCCGTGGTATACCCAATTGTACGAATCCATTACCGTTTGACACGTTTCCCATCCTTTCTTTTATTTCTCCGGCGAGCATCTCCATCGTTGTCCGCCGCTGTTACTGTGCTGCTCGCTGGTTGCTGCGCCGCCCAGCTGCCGGCCGGCCGCTCGTCCTCCCTAGCCGGCCGCCCTGCGCCCAGCCAGCCTTGCTTTCCCCGGCCAGCCCCTGCTCCTTCCCCTAGCCGAGGCCGTCTGCTCCCCTGTGCGGCTCGCGTGAACAGGAACCCGTAGGTTACTGTAGCAGAGGGATTGAACCAGAGGAGGAAGAAGGACCAGATTGTGATTATTTGTTTTCTGGTTTCGCAAATAGGTCCCTGGATCATGTAATTCCCGTCCTTTTTCATCCGTTATTCATTCATATCAAATCCGAATTTAATTCTTTCAGTTTCATCTTTCCAATATGTATTCCCATCATTGTTTAATCCTGCCAATACTAAATATTTTATTTATTTCAGCTCTTTTCAAGTGAAATACCTAGAATGCCCTCCCTTGTTTAAATCATCCGGAGTCCGTATCTTTTCCGTCCGATCTCCGTTTTCAGCGGTTTTTGCGCTCACGCGATCGTAGAAACAAGACCTACATGTAAGTAACCTTTTCATAAGTTGTTTATCATGTTTGGTGTACTACTTTTATTTATTTGTATATGTTTGCTTGTATGTCGAAGCGCTCTACGTAGTAGCGCTAATGGTTTTCATGTCACATGATTTTTCATATATAGCTAAATATTAAATTGGTTAACATGCTTATAATTAGTTTTATAACTAGAAACAATATAAGTTTTGTATTCCGGTGATTATACATAACCTGTTAATCTGATTTATCAGTAACTTTAGTACAGTCTTAGATTATAATTAGTTGAATGTTGCATATGTGTTAAGTATGAATAGATGCCCTCACATGATTTATGTTTTTAATTTATAGATGTTTAAATGACTAAAAGTATATATATAATCTTTTATAATTATAAAATATGACGTATGCCAACATTAATGCATTTTTAATTATGACTTGCTTAGATCAATTATGAGACATAATATAATTGTTCTATTAGTTGCTCTCACATGTTGTATATTTCTAAAGTAAAGTTTAAATACTTTATATAATATGAGATATGTTGATTAATAAAATATGATTAATTAGTGACATAAACATGTATGTCTTTAAATTGTAATTTGCCAAGTTTAAATGTGACATATATACTTTGAATATATATACTCTCATTTGTTATTATATTTCAATTTAATTTGCATAAATGATATCAAGATATTTATAATTAAGATATGATTAATTTATCTTAGTTTTCTAAATCTAATAACTCAAGTATAAAATGACTTAACTCAATTTTAGATATTCCCCTGAGATATCTTATACATGTTTTATGATCATTAAAATAGATAAAGCATATAGTTTTCTTTCCAACGTAAATCCTTCGATAGATGTTTCTGTTTTACCGTAGCTCCGATTAGTGTGCCTTTCGCGTGTGTGTGATCGTAGCAATGCGTAGATTAGATTTCGAATCTTTTCATTGATTGGTGTATTGTTCTAATCTAGTATGCTTGTGTGGTGCTTTTCGGTCTTATCCAGTCGGTGAGTTTTGCGTTGGTGATCTATAAGAAGTTAGAGATCAAGAAGAAGAAGAAGAAAACGTTGAAGATTAAAGCTTACCGAAGGATCGGTGTTTAAGGCAAGTATAGCTTGGGTTTTCTTTCTGTGACCATGATCTTGGGCTTGTTTAATGAAATGTGATATAAACATAAATGATGAATGTTATCCTTTGGCAAAAGCTGGGATTTAACGTACAGCTGTGAGGGCTATATGGCTCTGGCTCTAGTTATTTGAGAAACCCTTTTCTAGCTGGTTAGAGGTCTGCGAGTTGGGTATAGGACAGCCTCTGTCCTGTTGAGCCTAGCTTTGGAAGCGGCCTTATACTTTATTTTTGGAAGGGGGGTTCCTATATCTAATGACCCTGCGGCCCTGGCCGGTTAGACAAGCTCTTGGGTGGCTTTATATGGTTTCCGGTGTTTTGGACCTTGCAAACCCATACATTTGGAAATCATGACTCATAGTGAAAGTGTACAACCTCTGCAGAGTGTAAAACTATTATAATAGCCGTGCCCACGGATACGGGTGGCCCGGAAAACTGAGGGAATTGTTGTATGTTCATTTAAATTGTTTATGTGCAATTCATTATTCAATTACACTTGATCATGTGGTTATGGAATACACTACCTTGTTGTTATATTTGCTGAGTTCGACATGGACTCACTCTTGCAATTTCCCCCACACCTCAGGCCAGATAACAGTTTGTCAGAGACTTGAGAAGTTAGGCTTGTGATCAACCAGTCAGTTGGATCCAGGGGAGTAAAGTCTGCACCCGGAGATCAGAGTTGTCTATCCGTTGATTGCTTTCTAAGGTTATCTCTTTTGCTAAGTTCGCTATATATTAAGCATTGTGAATTGATACTGCCCCTTCATTTGTAGCTATATGTGAGGTTTGATTACCAGGGCTCACATATGGTGTGCATTCGGCTTTGTCCTTAAAACCGGGTGTTACAGTGTTTCCTAGCAATGGCACCAAAAAACACAGTGACGATATTTCTAAACACATATAGAAATACTCCGCAAGCGCACGGATATATCGTTGTAGCATTTCACCCGGAAGTATTCGGGTATCATTCATTTATATTTTCCTAAAGGAAGGCATGGTGTAAAAATCTCTAGTAAAGACATAGTCAGGATAACATGACTGTATAATAGACCAAAGTTCGTAACATGGGTAAGAAAGGATAAATATTGGATAGTGTGACACACACACTCAAGCCAATCTCAAGGATGAAGATTAAATAAAGGATAAAGAATAAAAGAATAAACCTAGACTAGAGCAGGCTTATCTTATATAGCTATGCTAAGTAGATAGTCATATAAATACATGAGTTTCTAAGGCTAGAGATTCTAAGTTAAGATAGCTTTGGTCACTATAAACTTACTTCGGGCATCGGCTTATACTTGGTCTACCAAGTACCTCTAGCTTCTAGCTCTACGCTGAACCCAAACGTGGGGGATTACAAGGGACAGACATGGCTATCACCACCTGCTGCCTACCCCTCAATCATGGGGAATGAGGCAAACTAAGGTAACGTATAGCTTAGACACCCTATCTATGCTATTAGTTACTACTCTAGCATTGACTAGAAACATCCATCTTTATCAGGAGTCCTCTACTAGAGCATCCGCCATGAGGACAGACGACGAACCCGCAAGAATATAACAACCAAAACTAACTTAAAGAAGAACTCATCACCTAAATTTAAGTCTTGGTCTGAACATGTATGTTGTATGAAAGATTAAGCATAAAGTTTCATATGCTAAATGAATAACATAAGAACTTTGCTCTAATTCTATAACATAACTATATTTATAAGATAAGAACAAGAACTTAGAAGAACTCTTCATATTTATCATACCAAGATTCCTTCTAGATGTCCAAGCTCTTCCCAAGAGTCTTGCCTAGCTCCAAACACTACTAAAAATAGTAAAAAAGATATAAGTGGAGGGAGAGAGGCTCTTGAGTTGTGGTGTGTGTGGTGTGAGAGCCCTCCCCATCTATTTATAGCATTGGCATGGTCAGTTCTAGAGAATATTCCATAGGATCCCGCATGCAACCAATGTGGGGAGGCACCAAGAAGCGACACATGGTGGCTGCAGGCGAGAGGGGCGGAGGGCGGTGTAGCCACACCACCCTGATGGCGCCTGCATGCAACTGCCTTCTACATGGTGGTTCCTTGTTGGGCCAGGAGCGCAGCCATGCCGGTGGTTGGCCCAGATTGGATGGTTAGGTGGGCTTCTCTCTTTATTTGCTTATTTTGCGCTTTCTTGATTGCGCATTTTGACTCTATTCCCAAGCATTTCTTGTATGTGTCAAGTAAAACAATGATTCTCTAATACATGTGGAACTAGGTCAATATAAATAACATATGTGTACAAGTTTGCTTAGTTTTCCTGTTTTCGTATATTATTTGGTGATCGGATTTGGTCAATAAGGACCGCCAACAAGATCCCCCAAACTTACCCCTTGCTCGTCCCAAGCAAGAGCTTAACACATTGGTTGCTGATCAGGAGTTGCTGCAATGCTAATTACAATTCAAAGGTACCATGTATATATGAAAGTATTCTTCCTTGATATAAATAAGTTAGCATTTTATCCACCCTTTTTACCTTGATCCCTGTGGGGCTTGTTGCTTTTACAAGTCTTGGGTGGTTGCAAGATAGAATGGTTTCATAAAACTGCTAGTCATTCATTCCTTGATCGACTTTGTTTCTGAAGGTTTTGAGAGTTTTGTAAAATAAAAGTAAGTTTCTTGAATGATTCACTCGATCGCTTATTTGTGTATGATCCTCACCAAAGGCTTTTTGTGGAGTTTTGTAAAATTTGCCTTTCTTTTTCATCCTACTCTCTAAAAGGCTTTTTGTGGAGTTTTGGGAAGGTATGAAAGAGAGGCATACTTGCATCACATAAAATTGCTAATTCAAAAACCAGATCCAAGGAGATGCAAGTCATACACTTTGATCAAGATGTGAAAGTGTGTGGAATTTTTATAAGCTTCTAAAATATTTTTTGTACTCCTATGATCATGACTCTCTCTCTCTCTTTTGAAGAAATGCCTTTTATTTGAAAATAGGGGCTATCTTATTTCTTTCCTTTCTTTTTCTTTTCTTTTCTCTCTCTTTTTTTTCTTCATGCTTTTAGCATGGGATTATTCATGCTCTTTGGCATGGATTTTTTTCGCTCATGCTCTTTTGGCATGGATATTTTCTCTCTTTTTTTAGCATAGTCCATATTTTCTTTTGACATATGAAAATTTTTGAGAGAGAGATTCATGATACATGGGTGGAGTATATTTATTTGGTCGACAAACAAAGCAAGTTTTTGCGTAACTCTCAGTCTAAGAGTCAGCATATTATTTGTGGGTGTACGTGAATCTTGATCATGGGTGCATGACGAGAACCTCAACAAAGGTCATAACAATTTGACAAAGTTTAAAGTGAATACAAGCAACATATGACTAAGGTTTTGCATTTGTATCATGTCATATGGCCTTAGTAGGAATTATAATCATTGAGGAACTTTTCATTTTAGCATTTTGAAAATAAAACTCCAGATGTCAAGTTTCTCTAAGAACAAAGTCAAAGCAAATTTCATTTGTACCATATCATAACTTGCAACAACTTAGAAAAGGATCATGCATTTGTAGCCCACAAGTTTCAAGTTTTAGGATGAGACATTTTTAGCCAACAGACTTAAATCTTGGGGAATGCTAAGTTATAAACTAGGCACAGATGAATTATAAGACAGAGCAACTGTTTGTCATTTCAACAAAGGAGTTATTAAAATAAATTTTAAGCAAAATAATGAAATTAATGCAAGATAGGAATGTGGAATATAAGTTACCTCTATGGGGGTCCTCCCCCAAGCTAGCCCAAGCCCTTCGGCTGCTCTTATTAAAAAGAAGCAAACTTGCGGGCAAATTTTTATTTATTATTATTTTATAAATACTCTCTTTTTTATTTTTATTTTTATTTTATTTTATTCTATTCTATTTTATTTTATTTGTTCACCAAACTTTTTAACTTTTAGCAAAACTCAAACAAGGCTAAAGGTAAAGTTGCAGTAAATTTCTAGCCTTGATTCATCTCCTTTGTAGATTACTTCCATTGTTTATGAAAATAATTACTCATAGTTCATTAACCAAGATTAAACACCATGTCTAATATTGATTAAAGAAGGCCATTTTAAGCTAAGCACCATGCTTAATTTAAAAAGTCTATGGATGTACCACATGTGCCCATGTGAATACACCCAAACCAGAGCATATGACATAGACAAAGTAAGCATGAATCTATATTTTCATAGAGACAAAAAAGAGTTAATGGAGTTGGTGAACAATTAGTTCCTCTCTTTTTTAGTTTTCTCTTTTCGCTCTTTTTTTATATATGCAAGGTAACTGAAAGTGGTGAGAGTGCAAGATACACGTTACCTTATGGGGTTCTCCCCCAAGCTAGCTCAAAGCCTATTTTTCAGGATTGTACCCTTGTGTTTTTTGGCTTTTTCCTGCATGGTTAGGATATGGTAGATCATGAGAGGACTTACCATCCCTCGTGATTACCACATTGGCATTTTCAAATGAAATTTTGGGTTGCCCTAGGATATTTTAAAGATCATATGTAGGAATTGTAGCAGCAAAATGAGCTAGTTGGGTTTCAAACATTTTATTAAGGCTTAATTGATTTTTGAAAGAAGAGGTTAAGCCTTCTAAGTTTGAATTAATGTTTTCCAAAATTTTATCATTAGAGGCAAGCTTCTTTGTTAGGTTTTCATTTATTTGAGCTTGCCCTAACATAAGATCTATCAAAGAAGGTTGATTCGAACAGTAATTGGAATTGAAGTTCGAATTACCTTCTTTGAATAGTGGACATGATTGTTGTTTCACCTGTTATTATCTCCTTGTGGACAGAACCCGTTGTTGATGTAGGTGTCGTCCTTACGGGTCTCAGGGCAATTGTTCCCCAAATGTCCACTTTCACCACAAACCTCACATGTCATGTGCAAGTCCATGGCCTTGACGGTGTTGTACATTGCCTCCTTCTCATGGGCACGCTCATCAAGCCTTTTTATCAGGAGGTCCATTTTTGTGGCAAGCATATCCGTCTCCTTCACGGTATGCATGCCTTTTTGTTGTTCATCATGGAGCTTCTCATCACGCCACCATTGATTGGACACAATTTTCTTAATGAGAGCCATAGCTCCTTTGATGGTGAGCGAGAGGAAGGCTCCTCCAGCAGCGGCATCAATGTGTCCTCTTGACATGGGGGTTAACCCATTGTAGAAGTCCTAGAGGACTAGCCAATTCTCCATTCTGTGGTGCAGTAGGCAAGGATGTATTCTTGCAGCCTCTCCCACGCCTCACGGATGGATTCCATAGTATTCTGCTAGAAGTTGGAAATTCTTCCATGAAGAGCATTGGTTTTGCCCATCGGGAAGAACTTCATGTGGAATGTCGTGGAACACTTGTTCCATGTGTTGATAGTTTCTCGGTCCTTGTAGAACCACTATTTCACCTTCCTCTGGAGGGAGAACGGAAATAGACAGAGCCTAATGATCTCAGGTGTGACATCCTTCATGATGACGATATCACATAGCTTCAGGAAGTGTTGCAGATGAGTTCTGGCATCCTTGCTAGGCAATCCACAGAATGGATTTGCCTACACCATCATGATTAGCCTAGTCCTAAGTTCAAAGTTTTCCTTGACTGTGTTGACAGCGGGCCCAACGGGCACATTGGTAACAACGGGGATGGAGTACTCATAGAGCAACTTCTGGGCCATAGCGGTAGTAGCGGATGGTGCGAGCACGACTGGTTCGTTTGTCGGCGGAGTGGCAGAAGAGGAAATGGTATGGGACCGGTTCTTCCTCAGGAATGCCTCTGGATTTTTAGTGAAGTTTATCAGCAAATCAAAACTAGTCTAACACTATCCTATTTTCACCCACAACAGGAGAAAACAAGCAAAGTTATCCTGTTATAAGCAATGGATACTACACATGCATATTATCATGAACATGTCCTAATAGATTCTTTTAACCAGTGCCTTCCCTGGCAACAGTGCCAGAAATGCTTACTGGCGTTTCTTAGTGTCACTACTAGGATTGGTGTTTCCTAGCAATGGCACTAGAAATGCTGTGATGATATTTCTGAACACATGCAGAAATACTCCACAAGTGCACGGATATATCATTATAGCATTTCACCCAGAAGTATTCGGGTATCGTTCATTTATATTTTCCCAAAGGAAGGCACGATGTAAAAGTCTCTAGTAAAGATATAGTCAGGATAACATGACTGTATAATAGACCAAAGTTCATAACAGGGATAAGATAGGGTAAATATTGGATAGTGTGACACACACAGTCAAGCCAATCTCAAGGATAAAGAATAAAAGAATAAACCTAGACTAGAGCAGGCTTATCTTATATAGCTATGCTAAGCAGATAGTCATACAAATACATGAGTTTCTAAGGTTAGAGATTCTAAGTTAAGATAGCTTTGGTCACTATAAACTTACTTCGGGCACCGACTTATACTTGGTCTGCCAAGTATCTCCGGCTTCTAGCTCTACGCCAAACCCGAATGTGGCGGATTACAAGGGACAGACAGGGTTGTTACCACCTACCGTCTACCCCTCAACCATGGGGAACGAGGCAAACGAAGGTAATGTATAGCTTAGACACTCTATCTATGCTATCAGTTACAACTCTAGCATTGGCCCAGAACATCCATCTTTATCAGGAGTCCTCTACTAGAGCATCTGCCATGGGGATGGACGATGAACCCACAAGAATATAACAACCAAAACCTAAAAGAAGAACTCATCACCTAAATTTAAGTCTTGGTCTGAACATGTATGTTGTATGAAAGATTAAGCATAAAGTTTCATATGCTAAATGAATAACATAAGAACTTTGCTCTAATTCTATAACATAACTGTCGGGGACCAAAACTAGGGTACCTAAAGAGGAGGAGCCAATGGTCATCAGAATTGATTCAATCATGTAGTCAAGAGTGTTCCTACAGCTCCAACTGACCCCTAGGTGAACGGGCTCCACCTCGCTCGAACTCCGGGGGTGGGTTCCGCCTCACCTGACCCCGAGGCCATGATCTTCGCCTTGCCCAACCTCTGGGGGTGGGCTCCGCCTCGCCTAACCCCGAGGCCATGATCTCTACCTCACCCAACCTCTAGGGGTGAGCTCTACCTTGCCTGACCCCAAGGCCACAATCTCTGCCTCGCTCAACCTCTGGGGTAGGCTCTGCCTTACCCGACTCCAAGGCCACGGGCTCCACCTCGCCCAACCCCATGGTCATGATCTCCGCCTCTCCTGACCCTTGGGTTTGTGCTCCGCCTCACCTAACCCCAAGACCATGGGCTCTGCCTCACTAGACCCCTTGGGTAATAGGGACAGGGTTCCTGATCTTCCGTCAGGTAGAGGTAACTATCATTGTGGCAAAGAATGACACACTGATCTGGCTTCAGATCGAAAGATCGAACCCTGCAATCTTAGCACCACAACTCTGGTTATCAACTGAGACACGGTTTTGGTTGACCTCACCAAGAAGGCTAACCCCTGCCTATGCAACGAAGAACACAAGCAAGAGCAAGAAAGAAAACAACCAAATTGTAGATCAATGATTAATCTCATGATGTTGGGGTAACGCAAACCAATGAACAACGAAATTGTTCTTGACAGATTATCCTAAGCAAAACCCAAACCCTAATGGAGGGGTGGTGGCTGTTGATTTGACGATTCCTGTTGATTTCCGTCGAATTTGTTCATCAAACCAAAGCCATTAGTGAGCTTATGGAATTAGCTTTCCAACCATATATGGATCATCAAAAATGGAGTCTGATGCGTCCTAGGCATCCATTTTACTGTTGACTGGTCCTAAAGGCCAAGGTAGAGTCAAAGTCGAGTTGGGCTAAGCCTCCAGCTTGTGTTGGTCGTCCTTGCTGGTCTTCTCCACCTCTATACCTTTCTCCAAGTTCCTCATAACCCTCTCCTATGTTCCTAAGCAAGATAACATCATTAGGTAGTAGTCTATTCTTAAAAGTATGAAAAGGATCGCTTAAGAACGAGCTCACCTCTAAATTGAGTTGATGCATTCGATCTCGGGTCATTAGACCTTGCATAATGGTTAGAGGATCAGCGGGTACATCTAAAGGAGTGATGTCCTCATCACCCTCCCCTCTTAAAACTAAGTCATCCTCGACTCAAGATCATCTTCTTCTCCCAAATAAGGTTTCAAATCTACAATGTTAAAGGTGGGACTAACCCCAAACTTAGGTGGCAACTCAAGTTTGTAGGTATTATCATTTATTTTCTCAATTATCTTATAAGGACCAGCTACTCTTGGCATTAATTTAGACTTACGCGCCTCAGGAAATCTATCTTTTCTCAAATATAACTAAACCAAATCACTCAGTTCAAGTTTAATTTCTTTTCTACCTTTGCTACCAGCAATTTTATAATTTTCATTCATCCTTTCAATATTTGCTTTAGTTATTTCATGCAACTTACGAATGAAATTAGCACGCTCTCTAGCATCACTATGTGTTCTCTCAGTGGTAGGTGAAGGCAAAAGATCAATAGGAACATGGGGGTTAAAACCATACACTACCTGAAAGGGACTTACCTAGGTGGTGGAATGTTCCACCCTGTTATATGCAAACTCCACATGTGGCAAACACTCTTCCCATATCTTCAAATTGCGCTTTAAAATTGCTCTAAACATGGTGGACAATGTTCGATTCACCACCTTAGTTTGCCCATCAGTTTAGGGATGACAGGTTGTAGAAAACAGCAGCTTGGTCCCCAATTTATTCCACAAAGTGCGCCAAAAATGACTCAAGAATTTTGCATCGTGATCTGAAACAATAGTAAAAGGCATACCATACAAGCGAACAATTTCTTGAAAGAAAAGGTCAGTAATATAAACAACACCGTCACTCTTATGACAAGGAATAAAATGTGCCATCTTAGAAAAATGATCAACCACCACAAAAATACTATCCCTCCCCCTCTTAGTCATTGGCAAACCCAACACAAAATCCATAGATATATCAGCCCAAGGAGTAGAAAGAATAGGAAGAGACATATACAAACCATGTGGGTTCAACCGCAACTTAGCTTTTTGACATGTGGCACACCGAGCCATGTACCATTCTACATCTCGCCTCATCCTTGGCCAAAAGAAATGTGTGGATAGAACCTCCTCTGTCTTCTTGGCACCAAAATGTCCCATGAATCCATCTCCATATGCCTCCTGCAATAACAAAAGATGAACGGAGCCAACTAGAATGCATAGACGGTTAGCTCTAAACAAAAACCCATCATTGATCATAAACTTATTCCATGTATGTCCCTCTCTATAATTTAGCAACACATCCTTAAAATCAAGATCAAGCGCATATTGTTCTTTTATTGATTCAAGCCCAAAAATCTGACAATCAAGTTGGGACAGCAAGGTATATTGTCTAGACAAAGCATCAGCAATCACATTATCCTTCCCTTTCTTGTGTTTGATAATATAAGCAAAAGATTCAATAAATTCAACCCATTTAGCATGCCTATGATTCAGATTATGTTGAGAGTGAAGATACTTAAGTGATTCATGATCAGAATGAATAACAAATTCTTTAGGCCACAAATAATGACGCCACATCTCTAAAGAATGGACAAGTGCATACAATTCCTTATCATACGTGGAATAATTCAGAACAGGGCCATGTAATTTTTCACTAAAGTAAGCAATGGGTTTACCATCTTGCATCAAAACACCCCCAATGCCAACTCCACTAGCAACACATTCTAGCTCAAAAGTCTTACCAAAGTTTGGAAGTTGCAGCAATGGTGTGTGTGCGAGCTTGTCCTTCAAAGTGTCAAAGGACTCCTCATGTGCCTTTCCCCAATGAAACAACACCTCTTTCTTCATCAACTCATGCAATGGGGCAGCAATGGTGTTGAAATCTTTAATGAAGAGGCGGTAGAATCCTGCAAGACTAAGAAAACTCCTCACCTGTGTGATGGTTTAGGGAACCGGCCAGCTCTTTATGGCTTCAATTTTCATCTCGTCCACCTCAATTCCCTATGGAGTTACAACATAGCCAAGAAAAGAAACTCGATCTGTGCAAAAGATGCACTTCTCAAGGTTACCAAATAATCGTGCATCACGTAAAGCATTAAAAACAGCACATAAGTGATCCATATGTTGAACAAAAGACTTATTGTAAATCAATATATCATCAAAGTAAACTACCACAAAACGACCAATAAAAGCTCTTAAAACCTTATTCATTAAGCACATGAAAGTGCTAGGTGCATTTATCAAACCAAAAGGCATTACTAACCACTCATACAACCCGAATTTGGTTTTAAACGTGGTTTTCCATTAATCTCCAAATTTCATTTTAATTTGGTGGTAGCCACTTCGCAAGTCAATCTTGGTGAAAATTATAGAGCCACATAACTCATCAAGCATGTCGTCTAGCCTAGGAATAGGATGACGATACCGAATAGTAATATTATTGATGGCTCTGCAATCAACACACATACACCAAGTTCCATCTTTCTTAGGAACCAAAAGTATAGGAACGACACAAGGACTAAGGCTTTCACGTACATACCCATGGTCCAAAAGGTCTTAGACTTGTCGCTGAATTTCCATAGTCTCCTCAGGATTAGTTCGATAGGCAGCATGGTTGGGCAAGGTCGCTTTCGGAATCAAATCGATTTGATGCTCTATCCCTCTCAAAGGTGGCAGCCCCGAGGGTATCTCAGATGGAAAATTTTCCTCATACTCCTACAAAAGGTTAGTGACAGCAGGAGGCACTGAACTAACAATATCATCAAGCAAAAACATAGCTTGTTTGCATACCAAAGCATAGCAAATATCATCATAAAAAATTTCAGCAAAGTCACATTTTGTTGCAAGCATAACACCACCCTTCAATTTAATCCCCTCGGCCTTAGAAATAGATGTAGACTTATCCTTTTTAGGTGGGAGAATAGAATTAGCAACTTGCCAATTTTCAGATTGAACATCATTCAAACTAGCAGCGCGTTCTCTATCAGCTTGTACAATTTGAGCAGGGGTCAAAGGTAGCAAAGTAATTTTATTTCCTTTATGCACAAAAGTGTATTTATTACTTCTACCATGGTGTAGCATCATTGTCATGTTCCCAAGGATGACCCAATAAGAGTGAACAGGCTTGCATAGGTACCACATCACAATCAACAGAATCAGCATAAGAACCAATGGAAAATGAAACTCTACAAGTTTGTGTTACCTTTGCTTTTTCAGAATCATTTAGCCACTGAATATGGTATGGATATGGGTGCGGGCGTGGGGTCAAGCCAAGCTTCTTGACCAAATTAGAACTCACCAAATTATTGTAGCTACCTCCATCAATAATGACATGTGGTCGACGGTTGCTGATGACAAAGAAAATCTAGAACAAGTTATGGCATTGTAGCTTCTTAGGTTGCTGTACTTGTGTGCTGAGCACCCGCTGTACAATGATGCTCCTATAGGCCACTATGTCCTCGTCACCAAGGACTTCACTTCCCTCCTCATTTGTATCTTCGTCTTCTTCATCTTCAATATCAGAGGTGCTGATGTAACCATCTTCTGTAGCAATGTATGCCCGCTGACTTGGGTAGTCCTTCTACACATGGCCAATTCCATGGTAGCGGTGGCACTGAATGCTTGAAGTGCATCCCGTCAATGCAACGGATGAGGCACTCTTGGTAGGCACCTGCAAAGAATTTTTACCTGAATCTAAAGGTCATGTAGGAGGTGTCTTAGGTGTAGCGGTAACTCTAGAGACTGTTGGTCGCTTGCTCGCTGGTGGAGGTGCCCGAAAAGTGGTTGGCTTGGTCAGCCCTAAAGATGGTGCCGAGCATGGCGTGTATGTGGTGCTGACCTTGCTCTTGCTCTACTGTTCACACCCCTACAATTCGTTTTCTACAAGCATAGCGAACTAAAACAACTGGTTGATAGTGTGAAATTCTCTATAATCAACAATGTCTTGAATCTCGCACCTCATCCCTGAATAAAAATGACAAATGGAATCTTCATTCCCCTCCACAACACTACAACGCATCAATCCCTTTTGGAGCTCACCATAGTAATCATGTACAGATTTCTCTCCTTGTTCTAAACGCATCAATTTCTTATGCAAGTCTCTATGATAAGAAGGAGGAACAAAACAATCATGCATAGCTATCTTAAGTTCTTCCCACGTACCAGGTAAAGTATCCTATGTAGCTAGCCCATTCCACCAAATAATGGCAAAGTCCTTAAACTCACTAGTAGATTGTCGAACTCTATGTTGCTCAGGCACAAGGTGGGCACTAAACTTTTGTTCTACCATCATCTCCCAATCAAGATATCCCTCTGCATCATAATGACCCAAAAAAGATGGTATTGTGAACTTAATCTTAGCATACGGATCAGCGGGCACACGATGATTATCACCTTGATGGTGGTGGACACCACCCATACCTGTCATGTTGCGGTGAAGACGTCATCGTAATCTTGCTTGTCGGGAGGCTACTCGATCTATGTTCCCATTGGCATCATACACCATGTCTTCTAGCAAGAGACCATCGGTGTTGCTGCCAGAGACATCGTTGTTGACCGCCACAAAGGTTTCCAACTTAGTAACCTTGTCGGTTAGCGTGGAAATTCGTTTGTCCAATCTCTCCATGATGTTGCCAATGTTGAGTTCAATGAGTGCATCAGTGACGGCCTTCTTGATGGTCTCATTCATTCTTTTTTGGGCATTCTCTACAGTATCTTGCAGTTGCTCTTGGCTGACACACTCGTTGAAATCCTTGGGATTGTTATCTCTAATCTAATCATCTCCTGCCATTGTAAACACAAAAATAGAAACAAACAGTAAAAGTTATCCCTACTAAATGACTACGTGGTTGCAGTGGTGTCACTTTTCACAGCAAGTGGAAGCGTCTTACCAAGCTCTTACAAAGATCTTACCAACGCAAGCAGTGGGCAGTACAACCGGTGGCTGGTTCATGATACCTGCGAGGCAGTGGCACCAAGATTGCAAGGGCCTTTTTCTGTACTGATTTGAAGCGTTTGTGGATCTTAGAAGGCACACAAAGAATAATATGTATATTTGGCACACAAGTCAGTAATAGAAAGTAATGCTGAATTATAGTCCAAAGTACTTGTTCTCGTTGCTAGTCTAAAATGTTCCAAGTGCTAGGTGTGTGACAAACAAGTATAGTGGATAGCAAGAGCAACACGAACAAGGCACCAGATAGCACACGCTAACACAACTCGCTTTGGCCTTCTCTATGTGCTCCTTTAGATATTGTTCCTCTTTTGTCCGTCTCTCTTTTCTATTTTTTTGGGCTGTCGTTGTTTTTTTGGGAAACTTTGACTTTTTCTTTTAATTTTTTTGATTTTTTCACTTAGAAGCACACAAGAAGTAACTACCAAAAATTTGAGCTTAAATAAGTGAAAGACGTGGCCTATGGAGAATTCAGAAGATGTGCTCAAAATTTAGAAAAAGCTTCCAGACTTGAAAAGACAGTCTTCCAAGCTGTTTTTCAAAAAACTAAATCTGCCAAACCCGACAAAGCCAGGGACACATGGTTCCAAAAAAATTTCTAATCGGTTTTAATATATGGAACATTTCAATCGAAGTTTGTATGCGAAAGTTATGGTTGTTTTAAGAACTGGCTCCAAAATAGAGGACAAAACAGGAACAATACGCGCAAAATTGGTCACGACAGCAAGGATTTGATGGAAACGATGGGGAAAACACACGAACTGGACTCTAACATGACCTAACCAGCAACAAGACCTCGACCAGGACACAAACTCAACACAACGAACTCTAAAACTGAAATATGCAAAGGTTGTCGCGTGGAAGGTTCTAGGACAAGAAAAAATGAGTATGGCACTGGACTATGGGACGAATACAAAACACTCAAAACTAGGGGATAAATGTGAACCTGACAGTATACCTTAGCTCTGATACTACTTAATGGGGATGGGGTTCCTGATCTTTCATCAGGTAGAGGTAACTATCGTTGTGGTGGAGAATGACACACCGATCTGGCTTCAGATCGAAAGATCAAACCCCACAATCTTAGCACCACAACTCCTCTAGTTATCAACTGAGACACGGTTCCGGTTGACCTCGCCAAGAAGGCTAACCCTTGTCTGCACAACAAAGAACACAAGCAAGAGCAAGAAAGAAAACCACCAAATTACAGATGAATGATTAATCTCATGATGTTGGGGTCTCACAAACCGATGAATGGTGAAACTGTTCTTGACAGATTATTCTAAGCAAAACCCAAACCCTAATGGAGGGGTGGCGGCTGTTTATGAAGACTTTAGGGTCATGCAAAAACCCCTAGATGCACCCCCTAATGGCTCACAGACAATACACGGCCCAACGAACCAAAAATGGTGATGCAGCACCCTGACAGATTCTAGACTCTGATTTGTTTCGACGATTTCTGTTGATTCCCGTGGAATTTGTTCCTCAAACCAAAGCCATTAGTTATCTTATGGAATTAGATTTCTAACCATATGTGGATCATCTAAAAAGGAGTTTGGATGCGTCCTGGGTGTCCATTTTACTGCTGACTGGTCATGAAAGCTGAGGCAGAGTCGAAGTCAAGTTGGGCTAGGCCTCCAGCTTGTGTTGGTCATCCTTGATGGTCTTCACCACCTCTATACCTTTCTCCAAGTTCGTCATAACCCTCTCCTATGTTCCTAAGCAAGATAACATCATTAGGTAGTAGTCTATTCTCAAAAGTATGAAAAGGATCGCTTAAGAACGAGCTGACCTCTAAATTGAGTTGACGCATTCGAGCGTGGGTCATTGGACCTTGCATAACGCTTGGAGGATCAACGGGTACATCTAAAGGAGTGATGTCCTCATCATTGGGTGCGGGCTCCACCTCACTCGACAAGGACCCATACCGCCGCCAAACACTCCAGATCCAAGCGTATGGGCCTAGATCAAAACTCTAACACCAAGGAAGGGACCGGCATGCCCCGGTCCAAGCATCGAGCGTACCGATGTTGTTCTGCCTAACCCTCGTATGAACACTAACAGACACGTCAGTTCACCATGATGTCTGCCAGGACAGAGTGGAGCACCATGACCGGCGGATGACACCTATTCATGGCGCTAGTGATGGACAAGACCGTGACGTGGAGCCATCCCTGTTGACATCTATAGGGTCGGTGGGACCCGCATAAAGGAGAAGAAGGACCCAACAATCCTAGAGGCCTTCCTCTCTCTTGTTCTTCTCCTTTTCCTCCGCTATAACCTGCATTGTCCATTGGCCTATAAAAGGGAAAGTAGGGCGCCCCATGAAGGGGATCCCCAACTGATCGACCCATCAAGATCCGATATAGATCTACACAAGAGCACGACACGAACACACAATTGAGCAGCGATTGAGCTCTCAGCACCCACTCACTCCTTTCACTAGAGACTTGTTATCATTTCCCTCTCTCACCCATTTGTAACCCCTACTACAAACTTTCAGTGCTAGTAACACGAGCAGCAGCAATGAACTAGACGTAGGGATTTTTTGGCCGAACTAGTATAAACCTCTGTCCTCTAAGCAAACCATCTAAGGCAGACGCGCAATAATACAAATTTACTCATCGGTGGTAACTCAAAACACTAACAGTTGGCGCGCTAGGTAGGGGCCTTTTGCGCATCTCAACATCCACACTAGGCCTCGGATGACTATTCACGGCATCAGCTGGGTCTCAGGCACACACGTGCACTTTGAGAACCTAGACTTCATCATCACGATGGAGGGAGGGTTGGTGCAGGCTCTCGCCACCATACAACCTTCCACTTCACCAGCCTTGACGCGATCGTCGAGGCACTTGAGGAGCTACAGCTACACATATTGAAGGCCCACACCCCCGGGAGTGACCAGCTCCTCAGCTTTGATTACGGGAGGCTAGAGCGCCACCTCACCTTCTCATTTGCCAATGTCATGACGTAGCTTGCTGGAGGAGAGCCGCTCTCCCCAGAATACCTTGGAGCACCCCCGATAGTGCTCCCGTCCGGTCTCCGCAACACCGTAGAGACCGTTGGCCACCCTATGGCGCAACGCACGCCTCAATCACCTGTGAATGATGAGTTCGTGGGGATGACTGAATATGTCACGGAATCTTTCCATGACCTCTTCATGGGAGAATTGGGGTCGCCCTCCGACTCTGACTCCAGTGGGGGGAGCCATGACCCTTCTCATGAATGTTTCATGGTAGGTACCCTAGAGGGACACATCGAAAGCATCCACAAGGGAGAGGCTACCCCAACAAATGACCTCAATGATGAGGTCGAGAGGGATGTAGGACCCCACCTCGCCTATGGGTGGAGCAACTAAAGGCCCAGCACCAAGAGCTCAAAGAAGCACGACTCTAGCTCGAGCAGGAACGCGTAGAGCTAGAGCAAGAGATCGAGTGCCATGGATATGGTGGGCGTGTGCACGCCATTGCCCATGATGTGAACCAAAGGATCATCAAGGATGATGAAGCCCTCCCACACTTCATCTGGGTGAGCCAGAACATCACTACGGCGGTGGCCTTGCTCTAGGGGCTTCTGAGGCCCATGATGCCGGAGGATCGATGGGCCCATCGCGAGATTCGCATGATACTTGAGCATGCGGTGGCGTAACAAGCTGTGAGCTCGCTATCCCAATGACGCGATTTCAATGCCAGCCAGCGCGTGCCCTCAAAGAAACCCAACAAGGATGTGTCTGTCCTCCAGGCATAGCGAGGTAGCAGGCCACGCACCATGGTCCCGATGCATGAGCATCTTGGCCACAACCGTCAAATGTGTGACACCCTCGATGCCGCAGGCATGCCCTCAGTGACGTGAGGGAGGGGGCTAGCCACGGCTACCACCCTTGTCATGGCGGCCGCTATGACAGCGGTGAGGACTAAAGCCCAAGCCCTGACTTGTCGGGACCTCAGGCCTCTGGCCGACACATCCTCAATGTCGCCTTTCCATCGTGGTACCGACCACCGACCAACATCCCAAAATACTCTAGGGAAACGAACCCTAGATTGTGGCTCAAGGATTATCGGCTTGCTTGCCAAGTCGGTGGAGCGGATAATGACGATTTCATTATCCGCAACCTTCCATTGTTCCTGGCCAATTTGGCACGAATGTGGTTGGAACACCTTCCGCCCAATAGAATCCAAAGTTGGGTGGCCCTAAAAGAGATCTTTGTGGGAAACTTCTAGGGCACATACGTGCATCCTGGGAACCCATGGGATCTCAAAAATAGCCAATAGAAGGCCAGGGAAACTCTTAGTAGGTACATCTGACGCTTCTCCTGGAAGTGCAACGACCTACCTAATGTCGTTGACACCGATGTCATAGGACCTTCCTGTCTAGGACCACCTACAAGTCCCTAGTTCACAAGCTAGGACATAAGGGCCCGCGAACCACCAAGGAGCTCCTCAACATTGCCACCAGCCATGCCTCAGGCGAGGAGGTGGTTGGAGCAATCTTCGACCGCCTCAAGGGCAAGGCAAAGCGAGACGAGGACACTAGTGAAGGCGCCTCCAACCATCCCATCAAGAAGAAGAACAAGTAGCGGTGCGAGGGCTTGCTCGTGGCTACCGCTGGCCGCAAGGGGGGTCAAAAGCCCACCGAGGGCACCTCGAACCACTTCAAGAAGCTGCTCGAAGGACCATGTCCAAACCATGTTTTTCCCATCAAGCATCTATACAAGGACTACGGTCTCATGAAGCGGTTCTTATCCGGAGGCTCCAACAAGGGGGAGCAAAGGAAGGACCCCCAAGCCATCCATGGACGACGCTGAGGGGAAGGATGGCAGCTTTCCAATGCTGGATGGCTGCCTCATGATCTTCAAAAGGTCAGCGACCTATGACTCAAAGCACCACTAGAAGCTCACGCGCCGTGAGGTCTATACAGCCGAGCTGGCCATGCCTACCTTCCTCTGATGGTCAAAGTCCGCCATAACCTTTGATTGAACCAACCACCCAGAGAGCATCCCACAATCGAGGAGACATCCACTCATGGTCGACCCAATCATTGGCACAAAGTGGCTCACCAAGGTACTGATGGATGGAGGAAGCAGCCTTAATATCATGTACACTGAAATGCTTGACGCCATGGGCATCAACTGATCATGCATCCAATCGACTAGAGCACCTTTCCATGGCATCATGCCTAGAAAGCAGGCCATGCCACTTGGCAGATTGATCTACCCATCACCTTTGGGAATCTGACCAATTATAGGATGGAGACCCTTACCTTCGAGGTGGTCGGGTTCCACAGAACCTACCACGCCATCCTAGGGCTCCATGCTACATGAAGTTCATGGCCATCCACAACTACACCTATCTAAAGATGGAGATGCTAGGACCATGCAGGGTCATCACCATCGACACCTCCTTCTAGTGTGCCTATGAGTGCGAGGTCGAGTGCTACAAACACGCTGCGGCAATCGTCATCTCCAAGGAGCTTGCGGCCATCAGGAAGGAGGTCGCTGAAAGAATCACCTAACCCCAAGCGGTTGGCTAGGTCTTTTGAGCCTATAGAGGGCACCAAGGAGGTCCTCATAGACCCTAGCGGCTCTAAGGGCAAAGTGGTGCACATTAGCACCACGCTTTTCTTCGAATAGGAAAGTGCGCTTGTTGACTTCCTCCAAGCTAGTAGAGACATCTTTGCATGGAAACCCTCAGACATGCCAGACATTCCGAGAGAAGTCACCAAGCATGCCTTGAAGATCAGGCCAGGCTCCATGCTAGTGAAGCAGCGCCCATGTCGCTTCGATGAGGAGAAGCGCAGGGCCATCGTCAAGGAGATTGCGAAGCTTTTGGCGTCCGGGTTCATCAAGGAAGTATACCACCCCGAGTGGTTAGCCAATCCCGTTCTGGTATGAAAAAAGAGTAGAAAATGGAGAATGTTTGTTAACTACATGGGTCTCAACAAAGCGTGTCCAAAGGATCTATTTCCTTTGCCATGCATAGACCAAGTAGTCAACTCAACCTTAGGGTGTGAAGCCCTTTGCTTCCTTGATGCATACTTCGAGTACCATCAAATCATGATGAAAGAGTTCGACTAGCTCATGACATCTTGCATCACCCCATTCAGATCGTTCTACTACATCACGATGTCTTTCGGTCTAAAAAACATGGGGGCTACGTACCAACGTTGTATGCTCAAATGCTTCGGGGACCTCATCGGGCGAACCATTGAGGCCTACATGGATGACATCGTGGTCAAGTCCAAATGGACTGACCAGGTCATAACTGACCTAGAGCAGACCTTCACAAAACTCTGAGAAAACAACATTAAGCTCAACCCCAAGAAGTGTGTTTTTAGGGTCCCAAGGGGTATGCTGCTAGGTTTTATCGTCTCCGAGCGTGGCATCGAAGCCAACCCAAAGAAGATCTCGGCCATCACGAGGATGGGCATGATTCAGAACATAAAGGGGGTACAATGAGTTATAGGGTGCCTCGCCATGCTCAACCGCTTTATTTCACGCCTTGGCAAACAAGGTCTCCCCCTCTATCGGCTCCTACAGAAGGCCAACTATTTCGAATCGACGCTCGAGGCCTAGGAGGCACTTGAAACGGTCAAGCAGCTTCTGACAAAGGCCCCGATCCTAGTCCCTCCAACCGATGGGGAATAGCTTCTACTCTGCATTACGGCCACCACACAAGTGGTCATCGCCTCCCTAGTGGTGGAGCAAGAAGAAGAGGGACACGCCCTCAAAGTGCAGTGTCCCATGTACTTCATTAGCAAGGTCTTGTATGATTCTAAGACTCGCTACCTCCAAATTCAAAAACTCCTATACACCGTCCTCATCACCAAGAGGAAGTTATATCACTACTTCGAGTCGCATCCAGTGATGGTCGTGATGTCCTTCCCTCTCAGCGAGGTCATCCAAAACTAGGATGCCACAAGAAGAATCGTGAAGTGGGCACTCAAGCTGATGGGTCAAGGCATTTCGAATGCCCCTCGGATGGCCATCAAGTCCCAAGTGTTGGCTGATTTTGTTGCAGAGTGGACCGAGGTCCAAATGCCGCCAGCAGTCGTCGACCAAGAGTATTGGATGATGTAGTTCAATGGATCAATGATGAAGAAAGGCGTCGGCACGGGGCTGGTCTTCGTTTCACCCCTCGGGGTATGCATGAGGTACATGGTTCGCATCCATTTCCCCTCCTCCAACAATGTGGCCGAGTATGAGGCACTCATCAACAACCTACGCATCGCTGTCGAGCTGGGTATCTGATGGCTTGATGTCCAGGGTGACTCCTAGCTGGTCATCGACCAAGTCATGAAGGAATCAAGTTGCCACAACACCAAGATGGTTGCATATTGCCAAGAGGTCCACCAGCTGGAGGACAAGTTCGATGGTCTCAAGCTCAATCACATCCTAAGGCATCTCAATGAGGCGGCTGACGCGCTAGCAAAAATGGCATCCAGCCAAGAGCCGGTGTCGATAGGCATCTTTGCTAGTGATCAGTACAAGCCATCGGTCTGCTATGAGGAGCCGCTTGCCCTGGGCTCAGGGGCAAACCAGCCATCGGCTCCATCTAACCTTGAAGTCATGGAGCTTGATGAGGATCCAGCGACAAAGCCTGACCCTCTAGCCGACTGGAGGACGCCTTACCTCGACTACCTCCTCCGTGAGGCGCTGCCGATGGACAAAATGGGGTCTCAGTGGCTAGTACATCGTGCCAAGTCCTTTGTCCTTATTAAGGACTAGCCCTATAGGCGAAGCCACACCAGGATCCTACAGCGTTGCATCCCTATCGAACAAGGGAAGCGGTTGGTGAGCGACATCCATGGTGGGGTCTACGGTCACCATGCCACACCTAGAACTCTGGTCAAAAACGCATTCCGGCAAGGCTTCTACTAGTCGACCATGGTAGCCGATACTGAACATATCATGCGCACCTGTGAAATGGGTGTCAATACTACGCTCGGTAGACCCACCTACTAGCCCAAGCACTCCAAACGATCCCCATCACATGGTCATTTGTGGTCTGGGGGCTTGATCTGGTTGAACCTCTCAAGAGGGCGCATAGGGGCTATACACACTTGCTTATCACCATAGACAAGTTTACAAAGTGGATAAAGGCTCGACCAATCTCCATGATCAAGTCCGAGTAAGCCATGCTGTTCTTCATCGACATCGTCCATCGTTTTGGGGTCCCGAACTCCATCATGGACAACGGCACATAGTTCACTGAAAAGAAGTTCCTCCGATTCTGAGATGAATACCACATCCGCGTTGATTGGGCCACCGTGGTGCACCCTGCATGAATGGGCAGGTCGAGCGCGCAAATGGCATGGTCCTACAAGGCCTCAAGCCTAGGATATTCCACCGGTTGAACAAGTTTGGTGGACGATGGGTCGCAGAGCTTCCTGTGGTGCTTTGGAGCCTGAGGACAACCTCGAGCCAAGCCACTGGCTACACCCCATTCTTCATGGTCTATGATTCTGAGGCTATCCTCCCGACTGACCTTGATTATGGAGTGTTGAGGGTTAGGGAGCTGAGGCGTCCCTCGAGGATGCCATGGACTAACTAGATGAAGCGCACAACATTGCCCTCCTCTGCTCGGCCAAGTACCTACAAGTGTTATGCTGGTACCATAGCTGTTGGGTGCGGGGTCAGGCATTTAATGTCGAGGACATGGTGCTCTACCTCATCTAGAGTAACAAGAACCACCACAAGCTCTATGAGCCATGGGAGGGACCATACGTCATCGCGGAGGTGCTCCGACCAGGCACCTACAAGCTCAAGACCATCAACGGCAAAGTCTTCGTTAATGCCTAGAACTTCGAACAGCTATGTCATTTTTCTCTTAATATATGCACACTTTCTCTTATCAGTTTCGCTACCAACTCCCTGATTTTTAGTGATACCCGACCCCAGCAACGACAGGGGGTCGGGCCTCACTCGAGGGCTAATATGAGCATATCTATCCAGTAGACATTCTCTACGCCTGACCCTTTCTCACGTTAAGACCTAGAAGTAAGGGTTGCAAAAATAGACACTGAGTAAAACTGGTCAGACTGCAAGAAACCTATGCCCCAGCGACTATGGTGTTTTTGCTCACCAACATGATCAGAGTATTTTCCGCACCACGAGCTTTCTAGTATTAACTACGGAAAGAGTCAGTACGCGTCTAAGAGTATATCCACCTAGTAAACATTCTCTACGCCCGACCCTTCCTCATGTTAAGACCCAGAAGCAAGGGTTATGGAAACAGACGCTAAGTAAAACTAGTTGGACTGCAAGAAACCTACGCCCCAGCGGCTATGGTATTTTTGCTCACCAGCGTGATCAGAGTTTTTTCCGCACCCCAAGCTTTTCTAGCCTTAACTATAAAAAGAGTCAGTATGCATCTAAGAGTATATCCACCTAGCAAACATTGTCTATGCCTGACCATCTCTCATATTAAGACCTAGAAGCAAGGGTTATAGAAATGAACACTGAGTAAAACTGGTCGAACTGCAAGAAACCTACGCCACAGCGGCTATGACATTTTTGCTCACCAACGTGATCAGAGTTTGTTCACCCACACCCCGGGCTTTATAGCCTTAACAATGGAAAGGGTCAAAACCCATTAACCTTTTTATACAAAAAGGGGAGAAGGGCTAAAAATCTATTTGGCCATAATGAAACTTAAGAACTTGTTCACTTGTTATGAGTTCGCTGCCTGGCTTATCTGCCTAACTAAATTTTTGGGGATGATGATCTCATCCTCTATCTCTGTAGGAAAGTCCTATGCCAGCGGGTAACCTAGGTTGGTCAGATGGCTCGGGCCACTATCGAGAGACGGGCAAGGAGTAGTAGGATGCCCCATGCAGGTTATGCCGACCTTGTCATGAACGATGGACCTAGATTCCACTCGAACATATCTGGTAAGAGCTCTCCAAACCTGTCACTTGAGCCATAAAGGTAAGTCCTATGCCAGCGGGTCACCCAAGTCGATCGGACGGCTTGGGCCACAGCCGAGAGATGGGTCACCCTTAATTTATGCACGCCATCTCCTATTGGTTTCGCTATCAACTCCACGATCTCTTAGTGACGCCCAACCACAGTAATGGACAGGGGTCAGTCCTCACTCGGGGGTAGGTAAGAGTATGTCTATTCGGTAGACATTCTTCATGCCTGACCCTTTTTCACGTTAAAAAATTAGAGGCAAGTTTTGTGAAGACAAACGCTAAGTAAAACTGGTCGAACCACAAGAAACCTATGCCCCAGCAGCTATGGTGTTTTTGCTCACTAGCGTAATCAGAGTTAGTTGCCCATACTCCGAGCATTAGCCTCTACCTTCCCAGGAAGGGTTTGGAGGGGGCCACCTATGGAATCTCCATCGAGGAGAGGCCAGCAGGTCACCCAAGTCGATCGGATGGCATGGGCCGCTAACGAGAGATGGGTAAGGAGCAGTGGGAGGCCCTAAGCAGGTTATGCTGACTCTATCATGAACGACAGACTCGAATTCCACTTGGACATATCTGATAAGAGCTCCCCAAATTCGTCACTCGAGCCATCGAGGTAACTTTACCAACCCCTGTTCTGCTTTTCTAGTGCATGATCATTCATTCATCCATTCCCATGCATGCTTTCATACATTCATCCATACACTCATCCCATACATCCAAGCATCACATATGCAATTATTACATGACAACGCTTTGCGTCGCGTCATGAAGCAGTAGTTGTCTCATTCGATATGAGTGACAACCAACCGAGGTTCAAAGGCCGGCCCGCGAAGGGCTCGAGGCCACCTCATGTCAAATAGAGCTAGGGGAGAAAACATAGATGAGCCCCAGTGGCCTTTGTTCGACCCGCTCAGAAGCAAACAGGGTCATTTCGACCTTCTCATTTGATCCTAACATCAAGCCATGCCCATAGAATCTCCATCGAGGGGAGGCCAACATGCCACCTGAGTTGGTCTCTGGAACAACTCAAGCATTTGTCGGGAGACGGGTTAAGGAGCAGTGGAATGCCACATGAGGGCTATGTCGACCATGTCATGAATGATGGACCCGGATTCCACTCGGATAGGCCCGTTAGTCAGCTCACCGAGCGCGACACTCGAGCCATCAAGGCAAGTGTCGTTAGCACAGCCCCTCTAGTTGCGAAAACCACGGATGGGGTGACGCATAAAACTCGGTCGATCCCTATGGAGCCCAACAGGGCTCGAGGGCTCAAGCCGCCCAACCCCAACATAGGAATCCGACTGACTGAGGTTTGAAGGCTGGCCTACAAAGGGCTCGAGGCCGCCTCGCATCCAATAGAGCCAGGGGAGAAAATATAGATGAGCCCCAGCAGCCTTTGCCCAACCTGCTCAGAAGTGGACAGGGTCATCTCAACCTTTTTGTTCCATCCTATCCTTGAGCCATGCCTATAGAATTTCCATCAAGGGGAGGCCAACAGGCCACCTGAGTCGGTCTCTGGAATGACTCGGACATCTACCAGGAGGTGGGTTAAGGAGCAGTGGAATGCCACATGAGGTTTATGTCGACCCCATCACGAACGACAGACCTAGATTCCACTCGGACATGCCCATTAGCGAGCTCACCGGATGCGTCACTCAAGCCATCGAGACAAGTGATGTTATCTCAACCCCTTCGGTTGTGGAAACCGTGGACGGGGTAACGATCGCAAAGACGAGCCGACCCTCAACTGGACCCCACTACGTGCAGGGCTCGAGGAAAGTGGGACTCGCAAGGAGATCGAATGCGCGGTCGCAGAATGATGGCTCAGATCCTAGGGAGGGGATACGTGTGAAAAACTAAGGATAACGTTTCTAAAACATGAGACGCTTTCTCCTACTAGTTTTGCTATCATCTCTCTCAATCTTTAGTGAAACCTGACCCTGGCAATGGCAAGGGGTCGGGCCTCACTCAGGGGCTAATAGGGGTATATATATACCCTTTCTAAAATAGTTGTCATGCCCTACCCCTTCCTCATGTTAAAAACCTAGAGGCAAGGTTTGTGGAAATGAATGACTGAGTAAGGCTGGTCAGACTATAAGAAACCTACGCCCTAGCGGCTACGACACTCATGCTTACTAGCGCAATTAGAGTTTCTCACCCACACATCGAGCTCTACGGTCTTAACTGTAACACCCTAGGTGTTTGGCTTCTACTAATTGCATTTCATTTCATAAACATGTGCATCATCTATCTAATCATGCCTTTGTTACTGAAACATGCATATGCAACATTTTCCAATTGTGTATGTTTCATACTTGAGTGTTGTGAATAGTAATGGTGTAACATGTGAATGCAACCTGAGTTTCTCATACCTTGAAACATGGCAACATGGTAGTAATATGACATGTATAAAATAACCACAAGGTCATGAAACATGTGAAACATGGAATTGAAACATATGAATGAATTGCTTGTTTTAATTGCTTTATCACTTGGGATCTTTAGAAGTGGTATAACAATTTTGTAAAGTGATTGATCATGGTCTATTACACATTAACTACACTTAGGTTACTTGTTGGAACATTGTTCATGAAGATCAAAATGACCAAAATACCCTCAAGTGGAGGTTTGACTTGAATTGACCCTTTGAGTGCCACTATTTGACTGAGTCAAAAGACCAAATTAGTGACTTTGCATGGCTGTGCACTCTTTACCAAAATTGTAGCCAATTTATCAAGGAACAAAAGTCTCAATATGACCATCTCATGAAAATGGCTAGAACATGTTCAAACAAGGCCCACAAGTTAGATGTCCATGCTGATTTCACTGAAAAATTTGTCTAAGTCTTAAACTGCATTTTCTGTTGGATCAGGCCAACTTGGGCTTCATGTAACTGCTGATCCATGGTGAATTAGGGAATGGTCCTTGAAGAGAAATGGTAGATGGATGGTACCTCTACATTTTTCATGAACACCATTTCTGCAAAGGATCATTGGTTGAGCCGTGTTGACACGATGAAATGGCGCTATCAGTCATGGTCATCAACACTGAATCGCGTTTTTAGAAAATGTTCAGTGAACATGGCCGACCGGTTCAGAAAGACGATGCTGCATGGCGCCACCCATCGCCAATCGCCTAAGCGTGTAGGCCACGCGCCGTGGATGCCCTGGCACGGCCAGCCGCGTCATGAAGCATCCCAGCGCCTGCACGATCAAGTCGCTCGCTCCATTTCTCATCTCTCGCCTCCCACAGCGCGCAGCACCAAAGCCACCCGCCATTGCCAGCTGGACCTTCACCCTCGCCTAGCTCCTGCGTCTTGGCAAAAACGCATCGCCCAGCTTACCCAGAGCCTCGTCGTAGTCTTCTCTACCTCCTCCACCCCACCGTCGTGCCAATTTCGCCTTGGTAAGGATGAAATCACCATTTTTCCCCACCACCGTCTTGTCGGACCTCGCCAGAGTTAGCGCTCCACGTGGCCATCTCTCCTCGCGCCATTGCCATCCCTCCTCTGCCCTACGCTAGATCCTAGGTGCACTGCTGAAGCTCGTAGAGCCTCACGTTCGAGACGCAGCGCCGTAGCCTCGCCGTAGTCGGACATGTCGCGGCCGTGATCCACCGTGCTCGTCGCCAACCCTGTAGCCATGGCCATAGAAGCGATTGAGGGCACCAATAGATGCACATGAGTGAGTTGACCATAGTAGCACCGTTGCCATCGCCGGAGAAGCCACTAGCGACGAACTATGCCGTCGTCCGCTCCTTTCCCCTATTTCTCTCACTGGCGCGTGGGCCCCTCTCGTCAGTCGCCACGGCTGAGGCGGGAGCCTAGTGTGGGCCACGCCGTTGTCTAGGCCGCGCCAGCGTTGCTCGCGGGCCACCATTTCCTCGGGCCGGCCCAACAGCAGTGAATCGATTTTCTTGTTTTTGTTTGTTTTATTATTTCACAGAATTGTGTACAATTTCAAAAATGTGTAACTCTAGTTTGGTAGATCCACATGTGATGGTTCCAATTTTGTTAAGTTCTTGGTCATGTCTAGTATTTAATAAAAATATTATATGAGCACATGTTTTAGAAATTCTGGATAAATTAAATAGGACTTTGAAATGTGCTTTTGGATACATGCAAACTTGTTTGAATTTTATCTTGAGTTTCTGTGGTCCAAAGATTATGAAATTTTGTGGGTAATCTATTATTGCTTAGTAAAATCTATGGTTAAAATTTCAGAGCTAGTGCATGTATAGTTTTTGAGTTATAGAATTTCTTTTTATCAATGGATGGATCTTGTGTGAATTTTCATAATTTTTCTATAGATCCAGTACCGTTGAGTGCCCGGATCACCGTCCTTGCAACTTTGTGAAAGGCAAGCCCCGGAGCATATTAAGCCTCCTAATTTCTGAAATGCAGTTACAGTATTACTATTACATATATTGTTGCATTAAGTTTAGGTGTTGGATGCAAACACTTGCTGCATTGGTTACCCCATTCCTTGTCTAGATATTGTTACCCTAAATCCTATGTAGCTCAGGCTCATGTAGTGCTTAGCCCTGCTTAAACACGGTAGAAGTTAGGTGATTTCCTATCACCTACGAGATATAGCAAGATACATGGGGCACAGTTGGCTATATTTGCTATTGTGGAAAAGAACCAGTCTTAATTTGAAATAAAGACTGGACGGAGGCTTGCCGATTTGCAGTGACTCCGTCTGTGTCGCTTAAGGACTGATTCTTGGAGCCTTTCCTGTTCATGTTGAATGCATGCCTCTCTCTTAGTTGGCCGGGTCTGGAGACCGACCGCGAAGCCAAGTAGCTCAACTCAGGCCAGGAGTCGATAAGTATAAAGTACGCCTCGGAAGGGAGCCGTAGGCGTGAGTCCAAGGGCAGGTGATTTAAAAGTCCTGATCGTCCTGGCAGAAGGGTAATCCCTGAGAGCGCTGGCGCTGATCGAACCCACGAATTTGGTTCCTAAGTTGTACCAAAGGTAACCCACGGCTACCCTTGCTAAGTATGCTAGGGTGAGAGTTAGGAATACCCCCTCAGCTGGGTTGTAATTCGATTCGAGTCGCCGTCTCTCCCGGTTAGTGAGAACTTGACGGGCTTATCTCCAATGTAGATACACTAAATAACTTAATGGTTCAGAAATGATGATATGATGATGACAGCCTTGTTATACCTGCTATGGTTAATATTGTTTGCTCCTAATAAGTGAGTGCTCTAGTATAGGTGCTAATCTAGTGGACAGGTAAATAATGATAAGCTTGATGCTAAGTTTAAATTGGTTACTATAATCATAAGCTCTTTTATGCAACTGTGTCAAGCTAGCCCACCTGAAAAGCTTTGCATGATCCTTGGTGTCTTTTATTTCTGGTTTTGATGGGTAAGTCTAGCTGAGTACCTTCTCGTACTCAGGGTTTATCTCCCACCTGTTGCAGATGACCAGTTCTACTTTGGTTGCTGCAAGTACTACCTTCTCCTAGCTGGGGATGAAGACTAGACTATTGCGCATGGTCTCTACTAGTTCTCATACCTGATAATGCTTTTGTGGGACATAACTCAGCCTTGGCAATGTATTTGAAAACTATGATGTTTTGTATTAAACTATGTTGCTTCCGCACACTCAAACTTGGTTAGTAATATTCTATTTAAACTCTGATGGATGTAATCCGAATGCTTATTATGAAATGTTGTAATGGATGATGTGTTGTGTTGAACCACTACGATCTTGGTTTGTATGTCAAGAGTTGGTTGAAATCCTTCGTGGTTTCTGGACTACCGGGATTATGGGTGCTTAAGTACAGGAATTTGATCGCTTCGGTGATTGTTTTTGTACTTACGTTCTTATGATTTGGTTGGTTCTATTACAGCTGGCATCAGAGCAAGATTTGACACTAAACATGTCATTTGTGTATTTAAAACAAAAGTATTTGTGAAAATCCTAAATTAAATACTAAGTATTGCCAGTGGTCATATCCCTTATGCCCAAATAAGGACTCTTAGGTGGCTTATTAAAGTACTAACTTTGGGGTTCCAGCTTGTTTCTGTTTCATCGTCCATATAGCGTGCTATTGCATGGATGCCATCCGCTTGGGTGGTAATGTATGGATCCAAATACCTCTATGCTCTGGTAAGTGGAGAGTTGTGAGAGCATGACCGTCCAACCGTCGGTCTAGGGGAGAGTAGTTGTGGCTGCTCGCATACTTACATGTTCAATCATGTATCTATGAGAGTAATTAAATGTGGGTATCTCTAACAGGTAGCTGTGATACTAGAGTATATGCATCAGGGGATGCATGTATGAAAGTATTTAGTTTACTGCTTGTTTTCTATGCTTTTTGGGAAATTATTGGGCTGAAATGAAAATTTTCTGCAGGTACACTAACAACGTATCGTTGTAGATCGACTAGCTACCGTATACGAGAGAACGTATGTATGCCACCATATATTTCGCTAGCCTTTAAATTTTTCTAGGTTTGTGAGGACGTACGGATCGTGCATGCATCATGTTCAAGCATACATGGCATTTCTTGCATTATTCCCTCCCTTAAAATTTGATTGTCCCGACTAATTAAATTTCGTATCCCTTAAATGATTCTTCCCTTATGTTGCAACTTTTTGCTACAGATGGTGCGCACAAAACTCACTGCTCGCAAGTCTGCTAGAGGCAGGGCACCTCGTCACCGTTTAGCTCCTTGTGAGCCCCGTCCTGAGCCTACTGAGGTGGAAAGGCTGAGGACAGAGCTGGCCTGGGTGACTGCTGAGAGGAATGCGGCTCAGCACCGTTTGGAGCAGGTAACACAGGAACAGGACCAAGAGACCCTTGAGGTTCAGAGGTTGACAGTTGCTCACTGCAACTGTGAATGTATGTTGATTCACATGATGAACCAATAGAATGAAGCCTGGCACGAAGAGAATGTGTTGAGGGCGCGACAGGTGGAGTTAGAGCAGCAAGTGGTAGTTGCTGAAGAGTACAATGACCATCTCCATGAGGAGGTTCACCTATTACACAATCAACTTCACCCTCTCCTGCCACCTGATGATGAGGATGAGATGGGTTCTGGTGTCATCATGGCTGAAGGTGATGATGACATGGAGGTCAATGGACCTGAGGACGTCCCACCTGAAGAGGAGGAAGAAAGAGATTCGGGTGCTTCACACTCCTTTATGAGTTCTACTTTTGCGTCTATGCATAAGATGAATGTGATTACAATTGTCAAGGGTGGTTATTGTATTAGTGCTGCTGGAAATAATATCCTGACTAACCAAGTAGTTAAAGATGTAAAGCTTGAGATTGGGGATCGAGAGTTCCATACAGATCTTGTAGTTCTACCAGGGGTAGGAATTGATATAATCCTAGGAATGAAGTGGATGAGCGGGAATGGAGTGTTAATCGATACCTCAACCCGTGTGGTAATGTTGAGGGATCCTGTGGATAAGAAAGGTTTTCTAGTGCAGTTACCTCATGATATCTCTATCCACAATACGGCCAATGCTACCCTAGCCAAAGCCATTGAGGATCTACCGGTTGTCTGTGAGTTTCTAGATGTCTTCCCTGATGACTTGCCTGGATTACCTCCGGACCGTGATGTAGAATTCAAGATAGAACTCATTCTGGGTACGGCTCCTATTTCTCGAAGGCCATATAGAATGCCGCCCAATGAGTTGGCTGAGCTAAAGAGTCAATTGAATGAGCTATTGAAGAAAGGTTTGATTCAGCCTAGTTCTTCTCCTTGGGGTTGTTCAGCTATATTTGTGAAGAAGAAGGACGAGTCTTTGCGCATGTGCGTGGATTATCGCCCCCTAAACATTGTTACTATCAAGAACAAATACCCTCTTCCTCGCATCGATATTCTGTTTGATCAGCTCTCCGAAGCTAAGGTATTCTTCAAGATCGATTTGAGGTCTGGCTACCATCAGATCAAAATTCATCCTAAAGATATACCAAACACAGCTTTCTCTACTCGTTATGGCTTGTTCGAATACCACGTCATGTCATTTGGGTTGACAAATGCTCCGGCACACTTTATGTACCTGATGAATTCTGTATTCATGCCGGAATTGGACAAATTTGTCATCGTGTTTATTGATGATATCCTGGTATATTCTCAGAATGTAGAAGAGCATGCTGAACATCTGAGAATTGTTTTAACTCGGTTGTGTGACAACCAGCTTTATGCTAAGTTCAGCAAGTGCGAATTCTAGTTGAACAAGATACCTTTTCTAGGTCATGTGTTATCTGGTGATGGAATTTTGGTTGACCCTACTAAGGTGCAAGAAGTCCTTGAGTGGAAGGCACCTACTATGGTCACTGAAGTCCGAAGTTTCCTGGGTTTGACTGGCTATTATCGTCGCTTTATCCCGGATTTCTCAAAGATCGCCAAGCCCATGACTTGACTACTTCAAAAGGATGAGAAGTTTGTGTGGACTCCGAAGTGTGAAGAGGCTTTCCACACTTTGTGGACCTTACTAACCTCTGCTCCTGTATTGGCACAACCTGACATTGAGAAGCCTTTTGATGTCTACTGTGATGCATGTGGCACCGGTTTGGGGTGTGTTCTTATGCAGGAGGGCTGGGTAATTGCTTATGCTTCGCGCCAGCTTCGAAAGCATGAAGTCAACTATCCTACCCATGACTTAGAGCTAGCCGCGGTTGTTCATGCCCTAAAAATTTGGAGACATTACTTGCTGGGTAATGTGTGCAACATCTATACTAACCATAAAAGCCTCAAGTACATCTTTACTCAACCCGAGTTGAACATACGTCAACGGCGATGGTTAGAATTGATCAAAGACTACAACCTTCAAGTGCACTACCATCCTGGTAAGGCAAATGTGGTTGCTGATGCCTTAAGCAGAAAGGCCCATTGCAATTCCTTAGTTAGTGAAGACTTTCATCTGGCACACCTCCTTCATCCTGTAGTGCTCCACAACATCACTGTGGATTGCTCTCTTAGAAGTTGAATTATTGAACTCCAGAAGACTGATGTGGGGGTGTTTCACATCAAGCGAAAGATGAAAGAGAAAGAAACCAAGCACTTTAGGGTCAATGACAAGGGAATTCTCTGGTTTAATGATAGGCTTGTGGTACCCAAAGACAAAGAACTTAGAAATCAAATTATGGCTGAAGCCCATTCTTCTAAATTGTCCATCCATCCTGATAGCAGTAAGATGTATCAAGATCTCAAGCTGTATTATTGGTGGACCAAGATGAAGAAAGAAATCGTAGCTTATATGGCAAGGTGTGATAACTGTTGCAGAGTCAAGGCTATTCACATAAGGCCCGGATTATTGCAGCCGCTCTCTATTCCTGGCTGGAAGTGGGAAGAAATTAGCATGGATTTTATTGTTGGATTACCCACTACCAAAAAGGGTTGTGATTCCATCTGGGTTATTGTAGATCGTCTAACTAAATCCGCTCACTTTATTCCGGTCAAGTCTACCAATCACCCTCACAATTATGCTGAGATTTATTTTCAACAAGTGGTACGTCTCCATGGTGTACCCAAATCCATTGTTTCTGATAGAGGACCACAATTCACAGCTCGCTTTTAGGAGTGCTTACATCAGAATCTTGGCACTCATTTAATCCATAGTTCTGCCTATCATCCGCAAACATCAGGACAGACTGAGCGTGTTAATCAAATTCTTGAAGACATGCTTAGAGCTTGTCTTATCTCTTGCAAAGGCTCTTGGGAGGACTAGTTACCTCTCGCTGAATTTTCTTATAACAACAGTTATCAAGAGAGTATTAAAATGGCTCCTTTTGAAGCTCTTTATGGCCGCAAGTGTAGAACTCCTTTGAACTGGGTGGAACCTGGAGAAAGAAGATTCTATGGTATTGACTTTGTAAAAGAAGCCAAAGAGCAAGTCTGAACTATACAGAAGAATATGACTGCCACACAGGCCAGACAAAAGAGCTATGCTGACAAGAGAAGAAAACCTATTGAGTTTGAAGTAGGTGATCATGTTTATCTGAAGGTATCTCCTATGAAAGGAGTCAAGCGTTTTGGAATTAAAAGGAAGCTTGAGCCTCGATATGTTGGAACCTACCGCATTATCGAGAAAAGTGGAAGAGTAGCATATAAGCTCGATCTACCACATGAGATGGGAGCTATATTCCCGGTATTCCATGTGTCCCAGCTGAAGAAGTGTCTTCGTATTCCCGAGGAAAGAATAGCAACAAGGAAAGTCAACTTGAAATCTGATCTTTCTTATGAAGAAAAGCCCATGCAAGTTCTAGATACTCAAGAAAGAGTGACTCGTACACGAGTGGTTAAGTTATACAAGGTAGTTTGGAGTAATCATAGCGAACAGGATGCAACTTGGGAGCGGGAAGATTATTTAAAAGAAAATCATCCAACTTTCTATACTAAATGGTACGCTTTCCAAATCTCAGGACGAGATTTTTCTAAGGGGGGAGGGCTATAACACCCTAGGTGTTTGGCTTCTACTAATTGCATTTCATTTCATAAACATGTGCATCATCTATCACATCATGCCTTTGTTACTGAAACATGCATATGCAACATTTTCCAATTGTGTATGTTTCATACTTGAGTGTTGTGAATAGTAATGGTGTAACATGTGAATGCAACCTGAGTTTCTCATACCTTGAAACATGGCAACATGGTAGTAATATGACATGTATAAAATAACCACAAGGTCATGAAACATGTGAAACATGGAATTGAAACATATGAATGAATTGCTTGTTTTAATTGCTTTATCACATGGGATCTTTAGAAGTGGTATAACAATTTTGTAAAGTGGTTGATCATGGTCTATTACACCTTAACTACACTTAGGTTACTTGTTGGAACATTGTTCACGAAGATCAAAATGACCAAAATACCCTCAAGTGGAGGTTTGACTTGAATTGACCCTTTGAGTGCCACTGTTTGACTAAGTCAAAAGACCAATTTAGAGACTTTGCATGGCTGTGCACTCTTTACCAAAATTGTAGCCAATTTATCAAGGAACAAAAGTCTCAATATGACCATCTCATGAAAATGGCTAGAACATGTTCAAACAAGGCCCACAAGTCAGATGTCCATGCTGATTTCACTGAAAAAATTGTCTAAGTCTTAAACTGCATTTTCTGTTGGATCAGGCCAACTTGGGCTTCATGTAACAGCTGATCCATGGTGAATTAGGGAATGGTCCTTGAAGAGAAATGGTAGATGGATGGTACCTCTACATTTTTCATGAACACCGTTTCTGCAAAGGATCATTGGTTGAGCCATGTTGACACGATGAAATGGCGCTGTCAGTCATGGTCATCAACACTGAATCGTGTTTTCAGAAAACGTTTAGTGAACATGGCCGACCAGTTTAGAAAGACGATGCCACATGGCACCACCCGTCGCTGATCGCCTGAGCGCGCAGGCCACGCGCCGTGGACGCCCTAGCACGGCCAGCCGCGTCATGAAGCACCCCAGCGCCTACCCGACCGAGTCGCTCGCTCCATTTCTCATCTCTCGCCTCCCACAGCGCGCAGCACCGAAGTCGCCCGCCATTGCTAGCTGGACCTTCGCCCTCGCCTAGCTCCCACGTCCTGGAAAAAATGCGTCGCCCAGCTCACCCAGAGCCTCGCCGTAGTCTTCTCTACCTCCTCCACCCTACCGTCGTGCCAATTTTGCCTTAGTAAGGATGAAATCGCCATTTTTCCCCACCACCGTCTTGTCGGACCTCACCAGAGTTTGCGCTCCATGCGGCCAGCTCTCCTCGCGCCATTGCCATCCCTCCTCTGCCCCGCGCTAGATCCTAGGTGCACTGCTAAAGCTCGTAGAGCCTCACGTTCGAGACGTAGCGCCGTAGCCTCGTCGGAACCGGACATGCCGCGGCCGTGATCTGTCGTGCTTGTTGCCAACCCTGTAGCCGTGGCCATAGAAGCGATTGAGGGCACCAATAGATGCGCACGAGTGAGTTGACCATAGTAGCACCGTTGCCGTCGCCGGAGAAGCCACCGGCGATGAACTACGCCGTCGTCCGCTCCTTTCCCCTGTTTCTCTCACTGGCGCGTGGGCCCCTCTCGTCAGTCGCCGCGGTTGAGGCAGGAGCCCAGCGTGGGCCGCCGTTGTCTAGGCCGTGCCAGCGTTGCTCATGGGCCGCCGTTTCCTCTGGCCGGCCCAACAGCAGTGAATCGATTTTCTTGTTTTTGTTTGTTTATTATTTCATAGAATTGTGTACAATTTCAAAAATGTGTAACTCCAGTTTGGTAAATCCACATGTGATGGTTCCAATTTTGTTAAGTTCCTGGTCATGTCTAGTATTTAATAAAAATATTATATGAGCACATGTTTTAGAAATTTTGGATAAATTAAATAAGACTTTGAAATGTGTTTTTGGATACATGCAAACTTGTTTGAATTTTATCTTGAGTTTCTTTGGTCCAAAAATTATGAAATTTTGTGGGTAATCTATTATTGCTTAGTAGAATCTCTGGTTAAAATTTCAGAGCTAGTGCATGTATAGTTTTTGAGTTATAGAATTTCATTTTATCAATGGATGGATCTTGTGTGAATTTTCATAATTTTTCTATAGATCCAGTATAGGTAAAATTTGGTGAATAAGGTTCTTATGCTAGAATGATGCTAGGAAAAATAAGAAATCTATTGCTTGACACTTTTCATTAGGGTTTCCTAATTATGCTAAAAATAGGCATGCCACCTGTTATTTTGGATACAGCAAGCTCTGGTTGTTCAATGGCAGACGAGGTCGCCAGTGAGTGCTCGGATCACTGTCCTTGCAACTTTGTGAAAGGCAAGCCCCGGAGCATATTAAGCCTCCTAATTTCTAAAATGCAGTTACAGTATTATTATTACATATATTGTTGCATTAAGTTTAGGTGTTGGATGCAAACACTTGCTGCATTGGTTACCCCATTCCTTGTCCAGATATTGTTACCCTGAATCCTATGTAGCTCAGGCTCGTGTAGTGCTTAGCCCTGCTTAAACACAATAGAAGTTAGGTGATTTCCTATCACCTGCGAGATATAGAAAGATACATGGGGCACGGTTGGCTATATTTGCTATAATGGAAAAGAACCAGTCTTAATTTGAAATAAAGACCAGACGGAGGCTTGCCGGTTTGCAGTGACTCCATCTGTGTCGCTTAAGGACTGATTCTTGGAGCCTTTCCTGTTCATGTTGAACGCATGCCTCTCTCTTAGTTGGCCGGGTCTGGAGACCGACCGCGAAGCCGAGTAGCTCAACTCAGGCCGGGAGTCGATAAGTATAAAGTACGCCTCAGAAGGGAGCCATAGGCGTGAGTCCAAGGGCAGGTGATTTAAAAGTCCTGATTGTCCTGGTAGAAGGGTAATCCTTGAGAGCGCTGGTGCTGATCGAACCCGTGAATTTAGTTCCTGAGTTGTACCAAAGGTAACCCATGGCTACCCTTGCTAAGTATGCCAGGGTGAGAGTTAGGAATACCCCCTCAGCTGAGTTGTAATTCGATTCGAGTCACCGTCTCTCCCGGTTAGTGAGAACTTGACAGGCTTATCTCTAATGTAGATACACTAAATAACTTATTGGTTCGAAAATGATGATATGATGATGACAGCCTTGTTATACCTGCTATGGTTAATATTGTTTGCTCCTAATAAGTGAGTGCTCTAGTACAGGTGCTAATCTAGTGGACAGGTAAATAATGATAAGCTTGATGCTAAGTTTAAATTGGTTACTATAATCATAAGCTCTTTTATGCAACTGTGTCAAGCTAGCCCACCTGAAAAGCCTTGCATGATCCTTGGTGTCTTTTATTTCTGGTTTTGACGGGTAAGTCTAGCTGAGTACCTTCTCGTACTCAGGGTTTATCTCCCACCTGTTGCAGATGACCAGTTCTACTTTGGTTGCTGCAAGTACTGCCTTCTCCCAGCTAGGGATGAAGACTAGACCATTGGGCACGGTCTCTACTAGTTCTCGTACCTGATAATGCTTTTTTGGGACATGACTCAGCCTTGGCAATGTATTTGAAAACTATGATGTTTTGTATTAAACTATGTTGCTTCCGCACACTCAAACTTGGTTTGTAATATTCTATTTAAACTCTGATGGATGTAATCCAAATGCTTATTATGAAATGTTGTAATGGATGATGTGTTGTGTTGAATCACTACGATCTTGGTTTGTATGTCGAGAGTTGGTTGAAATCCTTCGTGATTTCTGGACTACCAGGATTATGGGAGCTTAAGTACAGGAATTTGATCGCTTCGGTGATTGTTTTTGTACTTACATTCTTATGATTTGGTCGGTTCTGTTACATTAACAACAAGAAGGGTCAAAACACATTAACCCCATTTTACACACAAAAAGGAAGAAAGAACAAATTTGTTCAAACAAAATAACAAGTTTGTTTAAACAAAGCACAAGGGTCAGAACTTGTCCACTTATTACAAGAACTATGCCTTCTATCATGTCTGCCAGGTCCTACAAAAGGGGAGCCACCGCCATTTCCATCTCCTCTAGCTCATGGACTTCATAACCAGGCATGTAGCCATGGCTCATCGCGTCTAGATCAATGTTGTCCCCATAATGAGAACGAGCGATCGTGAAGGACTGATTGACCCTAGTGCGAAGGGCATTCCTCTCTAGCTGGCGCACCCAATGTCGGTGTTTTGAGTAAGCACTAATGAGTAAATTTGTATTATTGCATGTCTAGCTCGGATGGTGTGCTAAGAGGACACGAGGTTTATACTAGTTCGAGCTGAATGTCCCTATGTCCAGTTCGTTGCTGCTGCTCATGTTATTAGCATGGGAAAGTTCATAGTAGGGGTTACAAATGGGCAAGAGAGGGACTGGTCCCAAGTCTTCGGTGATGTGTTGTTCATGATGAGGTGCGGTGAACTGATGTCGTGTGATGCACTTGTTCGATGTCTCAGTCCCCTCTTTTGTGGGATGCCCGGCTTTCCCTTTTATAGCCCAAGGGAAAATAGGGGTCATAGCCAAAGGGAAGAGGAAAAAGAAAAAGAAATAAGGCTCCTAGAGGAGTGTTGTCCTCCTCTTCGCGTTAGTCCTATTAACCCTTTAGATCATGGTGGCAGCGGTGTCGCACTAGGGTCCTATTGGCCATAGCTGCATACGTGCGGGCATCGTGTTCCATTCTTGTCTTCCATCCCATCTGAGCGGACGGTAATGCTCAAAGGGTCCCCTGACGGAGGCCATACGGGGGGCTAGTGGTATAGTGCCAGTCAACTGATGTTGGTTGACTAACGTTGGACGGTGGTCAGGCAGGGATTGGTAGCACAGTGCTAGCCAATTAACGCAATGGGCGACATGAGTCTCCCAGCATGGCCTAATGCGACCGCTAGTCGCATCAGGACACGCCTAAGACGTCCTCCTAGGCATGCGTCTCCACGCCATAGTGGTTGAAGCGGTTTGGATCCTACCCTGGGGCCACTGCTTTTGTCCGATAGCAAATCCGACCCCTAGGGAACGGGCGAGGCGGAAATCTCGCCCTAGGGGCTAGGCGAGCCAAAATCTGACCCTCAGGGATCAGATGAGGTGGAGCCCTCCATGTGAGAATGGATGAGTCAGAGTCCACGCCTTGGGGTCGAACGAGGCAGAAACCTCATCCTCAGAGTCGGACGAGGCGTGGCCCGGCCCTTGGAGGTCGAATGAGGTGGAAACCTCATCCTCGGAGTTGGACGAGGCGTGGCCTAGCCCCTAGGGGTCGGTCAAGGCAGAAACCTCATCCTTGGAGTTGGACGAGGCGTGGCTCGGCCCCTAGGGGTCGGACGAGGCCACAGTTGCGTCCTTATCCATTGGATGAGGCGACGTGACGCTCATTAATCCCTTGGTTCGGATACTTGGGTATAGATATCCAACACCTAGGCCATGATATTGATGGAATGAGCCATGAGCGAGCTGGTCCCCTCTAACCGCACCACCTCAAGGTCATCGTAGACCACTCCAAGGGCGGTGCTTAGGATACTGAGCTCATCACTATCTGCCTAAAGTTGTCTCCTTTCCTCGGCGAGATCCACAGCCAGCCTGGCAGAAACGCTCTCGGCCTCCAGCTTCTAGATCGTCTCCCTTTCGAGCTCAGCCTAGTGGAAGCCAACTTTTTGCTGCACATCATCGCGCTCTTAGCAGGCCTGGTCATGCTCTTGGAAAGCCTAGTCACACTCTTGGTGAGTAGCGCCGTGTTCCGAGTAGAGCCTCTCCGTGGTTTGGATCAGCTCATCCCGCTCCTTGCGTAGCCGAGCGACCACCGCGGCATCTAGGCTCACCCTTTTCTCTAGGGCCACAAGCTTCTGCTTGACCCCCAACCTTAGATCCCTTTCTTTCTCAACCTCACCTAGAAGGTCAAGGATCCACTGGCAGATTTTGGCATCCTTTTGGAGCAACTCATCCTGCTCCTTCCTGACCCTAACGGCTTCTTCATCATCCTTTCATGACCTCGCCGATAGGGCCTTGAACACCTTCTCGGTCTTGTCAGCATCCTGATGGGCCTCATCCACCTGCGACCGAAGATTGGCCACCTCCTCAACAAGGGGAGTCACCTCGACCACCCTCTATTGGGCGACGGCAAGCTGAGGTGTCACCTCCCTATGTAGTTATGCCTCCTCGATGAGGCAGTCCTAGGTTTCCTTCTGTTCATGAAGGAACCAAGATTTCCCTTGGCTGCGAGCTATAAGGGACTGTAGGTAGATGATGGTTAGGATATAAAAAGTATATAGAGGAAGAAAAGGGCAAGAAGAAGGACAAAACCATACCTGGCCGGAGGGAACAACAACGTCGCACAATGCGCCCATGGCATGGTCTAGGGCCTCGAGCACAGACGCGATCCCTACATCGAGGCTCACCCACTCCATGCTCTCTATAGCATCGTCAAGGGTAAAAAGCAGCAACGCCGGATCCTATGGATCCGACACTAGAGCAGGGGCTCGCGCCATGTGAGCGAGCCACTGCCCACTGATGTCAGGGTCAGGGATGACTCCCTATCGGCCCCAAGGGCCGTCAACACCTCTCGTTGTGACATTCCTGCTAAGATGCGCCCTTCGGTGATGGATGGGGCCAGCGGTGAGGGCGTGAACCTCTCTCCCAGCACCAAGACTCACGGGGACCCCTCGGCCATGTCCCATTCCGTTCGGTCCACGCTAGGCGCCGTCGCTTGGGCCGCTGAAGGCATGGGTCGCACCAATGCCTCGGGCAACGCTACGGTCATGCCTAGCTATGACCCTTCTGTCACGACTACCGCCACCTCCACCTACGTTGGCAGGGTCACGATCGGTTGCGTCACGCCCGCCATGGTTGACAGCCCCGTCCGCCCCGCCGTCGATAGCGATATCGTGGTCGTCACCTGCTTTTCGCAACGTCCGAAGGCAACCCTTGAATGCCCACGTCCACCCATCCCATCGAGGGCACAGGTGCCACCACAGGCGGCGCCCGACTGGCCGGTGAAGCGGTCACACTGGAGCCACTCCCACCCAAAATAGGCATGACACCAGCCAATGGCCACCGCCCCGATTGGAGGGTGATGCTCTTCTTTGGCGCTAGCGCCAAAGGATTCCACTACCTGCCAACACTACAAAGGATGAAAAACACAAGTCATGATGAAATTCGACTAAAATAGGAAAAAATAGAGGAATCGATAACTCACCTCGGTGTCGTCGGGTGGCAGATGCATTTGGGGGACAAACCCCCTAACCCTTGCTCTGCCTCGTCGGAACAAGGCTGCTTCAAGCCCACCCCCTGCTCCTAGGCATAGGGGCTCACCCCGAGCAGATCCTAGGGCATGTTGGAAGAACGCCCCGCTCCCCTTGGCTCTTGGGGCATGACGGTAGGGCCGCCTACCTCTGCTGGCACCTCAGGCATGACGGTAGAGCCACCCACCTCTATTGGCTCCTAGGGCAGTCCAATGGTACATCCCACCTCCATCGGCTCCCCAAACGTACCCTCCCCTCCATGGGACAGAAAGGGTCCTGACACCTACAAGGACAAACCGATGCCTGTCAGCGCATCCTCATTCTCCAGGTTGTCCCACTCAATATCGTCAGCTACCATTTCTTCTTCCTCCATCACCTCATCATCGTCACCATCATCATCATCATCATCATTGTCGGTGTCCTCCCCTCATTCCCACATCCATAGCTTCTGCTGCTTCTTCCACTTCTTGTCCTCCTTCGCCTTCCTCAACCTCTCGCCCTCGACGCGATTCGCCGCCCTCATGGCCAAATCCCTTGGTAGCAGAGCCAAGTGATCCATGAGGATGAGGTCCCTGGCTAGTCCCGCCCCTCTCAAAGTTAATCCCACGGGGTTAGGAAATCATTTGAAGGGAAGGCAGGAGAAAGGGAAACTTACAAAGATGATGTAGCCTAGCTCCGACTGCATCGGAGGAGGCTTCGGCACTAGGTAGACGAAGTTGCGGGCGGCATCCGCATCATCCCACAAAGGCTCCATCGCCTCCTTGATGCGTTGCATGATCTCGGAGTTGTGGAGCGTTCCCTCGGCAAGCATCGTTCCGTCAAATGATGCCTTAGGCACCAACACGTATAACGGGAGAGCGCGCGTCATCAACAGCGCCACCCTCCTCACGTGGTAGGCTCCGATGACGCCCGACCCTTTCAGGCAGTTCTCCTTTAGGATGTGGATAGCAGCAATGTGGTCTTGGATCTTCTTCTTGTCCTTCTCTACAATGCCCCACTTCCTCCACTACTCCGGGGCCTCTTCGATCGGGCGCCCGGTGAACTCTGGTAGAGGGGCGACGGCATCATTCTTGAGGTAGAACCACTGCAAGTGTCACCCCTTGTTGGATGTTGAGAGCCACATGGATGGGAACTCGTCGACCCGATTGTTCCAAAGTTGGATGTCGGCGCACCCCATCAGCATGTGTAGCTCCTACCTGTCGCCCTTCTCCCTCTTCCTCTAGAGGCTGACGGTGAAGAAATACCTCCACAAGTCAAAGTGGGGGCTGATCCCTAGGAATCCTTCGCACATCGCGATGAACATCGCCATGTGCTGGATCTCGTTGGGATTGAAATGTTGTAGCTCAATCTTGTAGAAGTGTAGCAGCCCCTAGAGGAATTTGTGGGTGGGGGTCGCAAGCCCACGCTTGTGGAAGTGGGCAAACAACACCACATAGCCGTCGGGCAACGACGGCGAACCCTCATCGCTGGGAAGCAACCACTCCTCGACCGAGGTCCTCCATGTGCTAGAAGGTGATGTCAGAACGGCACCATGGATCCATTGGAGATGGGAACGGATGGATGCGAGCTCAACGGCAGCGGAGATGCGGAGGCAGGAAACCTAAGCGTTGGCGGTGGCAGCATGGTTGCAGAAGCAAGGATGTAGGCGTGCGTATGAAACCTGGAGGGCTAACCCTTTGGTTTTATAAGGGCAATAGGTATGAGGAAACCAACCGCCCGCATAGATCTCCACGCCTACCATGACCTGTCACCATGTCTCGTTGCGGGGCGTGCCCACGCAACCTATGGCTGTCCCATCAAAAAACACATTGTACGTTTTGCCTCCCCGAATAGGCCACGACCCGTCATAGGTATGAGGGATACGGAGATAAAAACACTCCTACGGCCTGCCTAAGCCTAGGAGTTTGAAGGTTAGCCCACCGATGGGTTCGACAACTGCTCCGGGCAATTTTAGAGTGAGGGGTGGAAAGGGATGGGCCCGCTAGCAGCCAGTACCTAGGCACATGAGCGTCGTGGGCATCCTAGCCCACGTTCGAGCCTTGGATGGAGATGACCCATGGTTTTTCCTCGAAGAAAGGTAGAGAGCCCTCGGGACCGATTGAACGGACCTGAGAACTATATGGATTGACTGCTAAGAATCTAGAGTCGGTCACCAGCTGACCTAAGCTAGACCCCCATGAATGGGATGCTGGGGCCCCACTCGGACTAGCCTGTTAACAACTCACTGAGCACCATAGCTCATCCATCGAGGAAAATCAGGGCATGGCTCAGCCCCTCTGTTTTTATCAAAAAAAATGCTTGAGGTAAGATGATCACGAAGACGAGCTGACCCTCGACCAAAACCCTACTATGTGCGGGGGCTCGACGAAAGTTGGACTCACAAGGAGACCGAACGCACGGTCACAGAATGACAGACCCCCATAGGGGTCAAAATTAGGAAAGACCTTTTCCGACCCACCAAATCTCACGGCCATACCTTGAGAGGCCCGATCATGATGAAAGGGAATCGTCGTCCCCAGGACACGCCATGGGCGACAAGAAAAGGCCAAGGCCCTCAGAGTCCTCCCATTTAGAAAAGCCCCCAAAGGAGTATTCTACTCCTCCACAGGCATGGGGGCTACTATCGGAGACCAATACTAGGGTACCCGAAGAGGAGGACCTAATGGTCATCAGCATTGATTCAACCGAGCAGTCAAGACCGTGCCTACAGCTCTAATCAACCTCCAGGTGTGCAGGCTTCGCCTCGCCCTACCTCTAGGGGCAGGCTTTGCCTCGCCTAACCCCAAGGCCACGATCTTTGCCTCACCCGACCTCTAGGGGCAGGCTCCACCTCGCTCGACCCCAAGGCAATGATCCCTACCTTGCCCGACCTCCGAGGGTGGGCTCCGCCTCGCTCGACCCTGAGGCCACGATCTCTGCCTCGCCCGACCTCTAAGGGTAGGTTCTGCCTCACCCGACCCTAAGGCCATGAGCTCCACCTCACCCAACCCTTGGGTTTGTGCTCTGCCTCGCCTGACCCCAAGACCACAGGCTCCGCCTCGCTAGACCCCTTGGGTGCAGGCTCTGTCTCGCCCGACAAGGACCCATACCGCCGCCAATCACTCTAGGTCCAAGAGTATGGGCCTGGGTCAAAACTCTAACACCAAGGAAGGGACCAGCATGCCCCAATGTAACCCACAGCCATGACAGGCCAAACCTGAGGATTCACATCAAGAACAGCGTCGAGCGTACCAGTGTTGTTCTGCCTAACCCTTGTATGAACACTGATAGGCACGTAAGTTCAACATGACGTCCACTAGGTCAGAGTGGAGCGCCATGAACGGCAGATGATGCCTATGCATGGCGCTAATGACGCATAGGACCATGACATGAAGACGTCAATGTTGACATCTATAGGGTTGGCAGGACCCACATGAAGGAGAAGGACCCGATGATCCTGGAGGCCTTCCTCTCTCTCTCATTCTTCTCCTTTTCCTCTGCTATAACCCGCATTGTCCCTTGGCCTATAAAGGGGAAAGCAGGGCGGCCCATGAAGGGGATCCCGAACCGATCGACCCATCAAGATCTGATACAAATCCACACAAGAGCACGACATGAATGCACAACTGAGCAGTGATCGAGCTCTCAGCACCCACTCACTCCTTTCATTAGAGACTTGGGATCCTTTCCCTCTCTCACCCATTTGTAACCCCTACTACAAACTTTTGGTGCTAGTAACATGAGCAACAGCGACGAACTAGACATAGGGACTTTCTTCCCGAACCAGTATAAACCTCATGTCCTCTAAGCACACCATCCGAGCCAAACGCGCAATAATACAAATTTACTCATCAGTGATAACTCAAAACATCAATAATAACTATATTTATAAGATAAGAACAAGAACTTAGAAGAACTCTTCATATTGATCATACCAAGATTCCTTCTAGATGTCCAAGCTCTTCACAAGAGTCTTGCCTAGCTCCAAACACTACTAAAAATAGTAAAAAAGATACAAGTGGAGGGAGAGAGAGAGGCTCTTGAGTTGTGGTGTGGTGTGAGAGCCCTCCCCATCTATTTATAGCATTCGCATGGTCGGTTCTAGAGAATATTCCATAGGATCCCGCATGCAACTAACATGGGGGAGGCACCAGGAGGTGACACATGGCAGTTGGAGGCGAGAGGCGTGGAGGGTGGTGCGGCTGCACCCCCTGATGGTGCCTGCATGCAACCACCTTCCGCATGGTGATTCCTTGTTTGGCCAGGAGTGCAACCATGCCAGTGGTTGGCCCAGATTGGATGGTTAGGTGGGCTTTTCTCTTTATTTGCTTATTTTGTGCTTTCCTGATTGTGCATTTTGACTCTATTCCCATGCATTTATTGTATGTGTCCTGTAAAACAATGATTCTCCAATGCATTTGGAACTAGGTCAATATAAATAATATGTGTACAAGTTTGCTTAGTTCTCCTATTTTTGTATCTTATTTGGCGGTTGAATTTGGTCAATAAGGACCGCCAACAATGTTCATGGTGAAGAAGGGCTATCATGCTAGAAGGAAGAAGTCTTCATCTAAGAACAAGGAAGAGTCAAGGAGGTGCTTCAAGTGTGGAAGCAAGGATCATCTTGTTGCTCAATGCCCCTACAATAGTGAGAATGATGATGATGATAAGAAGGGCAAGAAGAAGGACAAGAAGGACAAGATGACCATCAAGAAGAAGAAGGGTGGTTCATATGTGGTCACTTGGGATAGTGATGCTTCCTCAAGTGATGATGATGATAGTGATGATGACAAGACCACCAAGAAGAAGGCTCTTGCAAGCATTGCCATAAATGAGAAGCCTTCCCTCTTCGACACTCCATCTACTTGCTTCATGGCTAAGGCCACTAAGGTACAAACTTGTGATGATGGATGTGATGAGGAACATGATAATGAAACTGAAAGTGATGATGATGATGAACCAACTAAAGATGAACTAATTGACATGTTGGAAGATGCTAAAGAACATTTTGACATTAAGAGAAGGGAATGCAAAGACTTGTGTAAGGAACTAAAAGCCCTTAAGCAAGCCTTTGATGAGCTCAATGCATCTCATGAGGGGCTAGAGGAAGCCCATGAGAAGCTTGGCAAGGCTCATAAGAAACTTGAAAAGGCTCATTCCTCTCTACTTGATGAACAAAATGAGAAGGAGCATGTTGTAACATGTGACAAAGGCTTAACATGTGACATAATTGATGAATCTTTCTATAAGCCTATTGTTGTTGCTCCCGCTAACCCTTCATGTAGCTCATCATCCACTTCCACCTCACCTATGAGTGATGGTTTCACTTGTGATGCCTCACTTATGGTTGAGAATGAGACCTTGAAGAAGGAGGTCAATGAACTCACTCGCGCCTTAGGCAAAGCCTATGGTAGTGAGGATCGCTTGCTTATGTGCTTGGGTAGCCAAAGAGCTTCTCTTTACAAAGAGGGATTGGGCTATACCCCTAAGAAAGGTAAGGCAGTCTTTGCTCCACACAAGACTAGTTTTGTGAAGAACAATGGTCAGTTTTACACTAGTTGCAAGCAAGTTGGTCACATAAAGAAAAAATGCGTGAACAAGAAATCACAAGCTAATGTATCCTCAATTAAGCTTGATTCTTTCTATGTGCTTACTAAGGGTACTAATGGTGTGAAGGCTAAGTTCATTGGTGCACCATGGATGGGCTCAAGGAAGAAAGCCATTTGGGTACCAAAGAGATTAGTGACTAACCTTCAAGGACCCAAGCAAGTTTGGGTACCTAAAAAGAAATGATCTTCTTTTGTAGGTTAATTACAAAGCCGGGGAAGACATTGGGTTCTTGATAGTGGGTGCACTTAACACATGACCAGTGATGCAAGAATGTTCAACTCAATCAACACCAATGATAGAAATGGCTATGATAGTATCACATTTGGTGACAATGGCAAAGGCAAGGTCAAAGGGCTTGGTAAGATTGCAATATCCAATGACATGAGCATTGCTGGTATATTTTAAACGCACACAGATAAATTCGCAAGCGCACGTATACTGTTGTAGCTTTCACCCTTGAGTATTCTAGAGTATAATATTTATCCATAGGGAAACAATGGTTAAAGAAGTTGATAATTCACCATCATGTATCTACTAACTAGTATACCAACTATACTAAAGTGGGGTAAATGTTGATAATGATAGGAGTTATGAATAATAACACACATAAGAGAATTCCATAATAAATGAGCAGTCTGGCTAAGTTGAGAGGACAACGGGTGAGTTCAAGGTTCCTAAATACTTCTCTATTACTTTGGTTCTATAAGGTATAAATAATTCATGGGTAGATATAGCGATCACACACAATAACACTTTGGAGTAATAGTACCTTTTTAACTCTCGAGGGGGTGAGAAAGCATAGTTGGGGGAAGGCTGCCAGAAGCTCTACGAACACCAATCCTAACATGGTGGATTACAACGGCCTGACAGAGCTATCACCCCTGGGGCTACCACAACTAACCGTACGATTGAGCGCAATCTCAGGTAACCTATAGTCCAGATACCATGTCTATACTATGGATTACTGTGGCAGAACCTCCTAAGAAATTGGGCCCATGTGCACCTATCGTTGTCTTGACAGACCTCGGATAGCGTTCATGAGTTCCCAACAACTCAACAGGTCTATCGGGTGTCCTCGGGAAACCCAAATCATCCATGATTCTCTTTTCAAACAAGATCCCAATCACAGACATTGCAGATTACAACAGTTTATTCAAATATATACGTCAGAGTAAAAGATAGCGGAAGTCTTAACATAACATAGTTTACAAACCAGTTGTTTTCAAACTTACAATACCATAAGTGTCATACAACCATAGTAGCAGGATAATATTACATTAACTTATTTATCATACAAACTAGTGCCTTGTCCAAAGGCCATTCATCATTCCTCATCGTCATTGACTTCAAACACAGACATGCAGCAGGGACCAAAACAAGCCTGCGCATGCAACTCACCTGCAACAAGGGTTAACAAACCCTAAGTACAAAAGTACTCAACAAGACTAACCCGATGTAACAGGGGGTGAAAGACTTTAAAGATGTAGGTGTTGGGACAAGGTAAGGATGTAGCAAGATTCAAAAGTTCTTTGCCAAAAGCTTTCTATTCTTATTCTATTTTCAAGTTTTACCCCTAAGTTCTTTTAGTTCATTATCTCAACTAAATGTACATTTCCCATATTCCAATCCTTCTCATTCCATTCTTTTCTCATATTTTAGTAATTCACCAGTCCTGCATTGCTTCTGTAATGAATCGAGTCTCCATATCCACGGAGCACCGGCAATTCGAATTGATTCAAGTCCCAGCTGGGGATTCCTTATCACACGACATATGTAGAACTTAATCTTGCATATATCAACCTCGCTACTGGATCCTCCTATACTAAGCCGTCTCCACGCCACCCGAGAGCACAGCACACCTCAAATCCGGCCACATTCTAGCCATGAGGGTACACGCTACTCCCACCATCTCTCCACTCCCAGTGCGTGGGCATTCATCTTAGTATCGGATTAGCCAAAGTAGGCTTATCGAAGTATGTGACCAGTACTACAAAGTGTCTCATTCAGAAGATCCACAATGAGTGGCCTTTAAGCGACATAGTCGGCAACATTACCCAAAATTCAAGATAAGTCACCCGACTAGTCTCTAGTTCATTCAACATTCTTTCTTTCTTTGGCCAGTATGCCATCTTTGATTGTATCAAAACTTTTATTTTGAAAGCCTATCATAAAGCATACTAAGCATTCTACGCCTTTGTAAATGAAAACATCTTCAAGGATGGTAAACAATTATCAAGGTAGGTAATGCATCAAATAGGTAACATTTGAATTAATCAACTTAATGCAATAAGTAACATAAGTGATAAACTTTTCAAAGTAAACAAGGTAATGGTTTAATGCTTAAACCGGGGCTTGCCTTCATTGACGACCTCGGGTTCTAGATCAGTACCACAAATATCAAATCCTGTGACAACCGGGGATTCTTCTAGAACTTGCTCAACAAGAATCGTTTTACTCTTGGGTTCTACACGAAATGATAACATATGCTTTAACATGATGATAATGTAAACATGATGCTTTCATGGTACATGAAATGTAAAAACACCTCGAATACGACTTTCCTTCACGGTACAGTTGCAAGCCAACAAAACTAACTTGCAATTCTACCATCAAGAACCACACATGTGACTTGACCAAATGAATCTTGAAACCCTACTAGCCACAAAACATGACCAAAACAAGATTCAACACAAATCAAACACTTAGGGTTTGCTTTTATTTATTTTTGAATTAATTTGGAAATAAGCCCAAAAATGAACTTGTTCCAAATGACCTCAAAATTTTATGTAAGCTTCCTCATGTCAAATTAGTGTACCAAAACAAATTTCATAATTTTTGGAATTATACAATGGCCTACAAAAATCATGGAAATTGCATTTATTAATTAATGGATTGAATATTTGAACATTAAAAATATATTCAAATTTCAAGTTTCAATTTTTTGAACCATACTAGAGCTTGTACAAAGGCTACACACAAAATTTCAGAATTTTTGGAACTATGATTATTTTCCTACAAATTTCCAAAGATTTAGCACTATTCAAAATCAGAAAATAATAAAACCTCACTGTTCTTCTCCTTCTTTCTCACTGACAGCCCGACCCCACTCGTCAGTGACACATACAGGTCACGGCGGCGCTGCCATCACTGGCCGGCCCAAAATGCGCCGATGGTGACGCTCCGACGAGGCAGACTGCACCCAAATGATCTACACAATCCTACGAACCCATCCCAGTCCTTAGAATGGCAGTAGGTGCACCGGAGAGAGCTCCACGCTGGCCATGGCGGCTCGGGTACGACGGTGCATGGCATAACTCCGGCAATGGTGCAGTAGAGTCAAAAGCGAAGTGAGAATCACGTTCAATAGCTCACCACGATCACGCCGGTGCGTTTGGTGAAGATGGAGACGGTCTGGAGCAGCCTGGCCACATCGAGTCGATGGTGGCGGAGCTCCGGTCGGTCTCGGGGAAGAAGACGTTGCGCTGGGCGATTCCAGCCAACCCAAGCGACGTGAGCAAGCCGTAGAGAAGCGCAAGGCCGAGGCGATTGCGTTGGCACAGCTGGGCACGACGGACGTGGCTCGACGGTGGCTACGGTGAGCGGCGGAGCTAGCTGACGGCGGAGTAGAGCAAAGGGGAAAAACGGGGATGACGGCGGCGGTTGCTGCTATTTATAGCCGGGAAGGGGACGTCCGGCGTCGACAGCGCACGAACGAACTCGCCACGGCACCGGCTGCGTGTCAACGCATGAGGAAGTGGCGCAAAGTGATCGGCGATGACAACAGCGTGGCACCGGCGGCAAGCTGAGAGGTGGCGCTCAGCCGATTTTCAGTTTTGAAGTATTTACAGAATTGCCACTGAGTAAATTTTGCAAATTACTCACAAATTTTCTAAAGAAGTTGAAAATCTCCAAAAATGAAAGTTGCTCAACTTTTCAAACTCTACAACTTTGCTTCAAGGAACATTTTCAAATTCTGCCTCCATTTGGAAATTTGAATTTGGGGTGCATTTGAGCATTTGAATCATTTCAAAATTACTCCAAATTTTATATGTAAACTTGAAAAACTTTGAATACCAAAGTTGATCCTTATAAAATAATCTTCAACTTTGCTTTTTGCCTCAACCCCAAATTCCACATGGATTTTGAATTAGACAAAAGGGGCAAAAAGGACTTTTATAATTTGAATTTGAATTCAAATTTGATTTGTTTACCTTTTGCTTTAACTTTGATTTTTGACCAGTAACATGGCCCATTAGGATTATTTGAGTCAAATGACACATGGTCTCACATGATCACATGAAATTTGACCCTTGTGGTCATGATCTTTATTTAGGGTTTTGAATCACATCACATAAAATAACAACATTATGAAATAAAGCTTATTTAGTGAATGCATTCAAAATTTTCTACTTTATGAATGCTTTGCAATGCATATGATGACATGTCAAATTTTAGTGCTAGGTCAAAACACTAGAGGTGTTACAATTACTACTCTACTCACATATGATAACTAAAGCACTCAATGCGAGCGGAGATCCCATGCTAAGGTATGATAACTATACTAACCATACACATGAAAGGCATAAAAATAGATAGAGAAGATAAATATATTAAAGCATAAGTCTTGCAAAGGTGAGATACAAAGATATACTGACCTCCAAAGATTTCTCCAGAACCTAAGCATGGCTCAACTCTCTCAAACTCTCAACTAGTGCTATTCTACTTCTACATCTTGAGAGCTAGCTCTGATCCCGATGAGGTGGATATGAATTAGGGTTTCAGGGATGCCTCTAGGGAGGTGGGTAGGGGCTGCTATATATAGGCTGAGGTAGAGTAGGGGAAAGGAATTGAGGTGGAGTAGAGGGCAAGGAATCGCCACATCATCGATCCACATCAACTCTCTCGATCACCGTTGGAAGAACCAACTTAAAACCGCCTTAAGTACAAGGCGACGGAGGGTGAGGGGCCTCCGCAATGGGCCAGACAGCCTCACCATTGGGCTGTCTAGCCTGCTACTGTGGTAGGTGGGCCTCCCCTTTGGATGGTGGGTCCTGGGCTCTGTCTTGAGTCAACTTTCATAGGTTTCACAAGTTGAATCACTTGTTCATGTTGGTTTGCCTATTTGGAGTGTATGACAATGCTCCTAGGAGCTATTTTCTGGATAAATCATCCTGCATTCACATGTTCACCAAAGCTCATGGAATTTATTAGTTTAAACCACTAGACCTATGTTTGGTGATGGAATTTAGCATATATGCAGGTTATATTGATGGTTTATGATTGACATTAACAACCATCAACAAGCATTTCCAATGTGTTGCTAGTTGAGAGCTTGAACTTCAATTTCCTATCTGTGGCTCAATTGTGTGATCTTGGATTCAAGTGCATATTTGTAGTAGATTATGTAGAGATCATAAGTGTAGATGGCTCTAACTTGATCTTCAAAGACTTTAGATATGAGAATCTATACTTGGTTGATTTCAATGCTAGTGAAGCTCAATTGTCAACATGCTTGTTCACTAAGTCTAGTATGGGTTCGTTATGGAGAAGGCTTGGTCATGTTGGAATGAAACAATTGAATAGATTAATTAAGCATGACTTGGTTAGAGGCTTGAAAGATGTTGTGCTTGAAAAGGATATGCTTTGTAGCTATTATCAAGCTAGCAAACAAGTTGAAAACACCCATCCTAAGAAAAGCATAATGAGCACTAGCAAGGCATTTGAGTTATTGCACATGGATTTGTTTAGGGCAACACAATACACTAGCATCGATAGAAATAAATATGGCTTTGTGATAGTGGATGATTACACTAGATACACTTGGGTATTCTTTCTAGTGGACAAGAGTGATGTGTTTGCAACATTCAAATCATTTGTCAAGGGTATTCACAATGAGTTTGAAACAAACATCAAGAGAGTTAGAAGTGACAATGGTAGTGAGTTCAAGAACACTCGAATTGATGAGTTGTGTGACGACTTTGGAATTAGACATCAATTCTCGGCTAAGTACACTCCACAATCAAATGGCCTTGTTGAGAGGAAGAATAGAACACTTATTGACATAGCAAGGTCTATGCTTAGTGAGTATAATGTGAGTCAATCCTTTTGGGCCGAAGCTATCAACACGGCTTGCTATTGTAGCAACCGCCTTTATTGTCACCCATTGAAAGACAAGACACCATATGAGCTCTTGAATGGTAGAAAGCCCAATGTTGCATATTTTTGAGTCTTTAGTTGCAAATGCTACATATTGAAGAAAGGCACTAGATTGAACAAGTTTGACAAGAAATGTGATGACACATTCTTGCTTGGATACTCAACCACTAGCAAAGCATATAGAGTTTGAAATTTGGCAAGTGGTACTCTTGAGGAAGTTCATGATGTTGAATTTGATGAAACCAAGGGTTCCCAAGATGAGAATGAGAACTTGGAAGATGTTAGAGGCATTCAACTTTCAAATGCCATGAAGAACATGGATGTTGGTGAATTGAGGCCTCGGCAAGTGATTGATGAAGAAGATGGTCAAGTGCAAGTGCTCTCTAACTCAAATGTGCAAGTTGACACTAATCAAGCAAGCACAAGTGGCTCTCATGACAATATGCAAGATCAAGTGGCTAGTACATCATCTCAACCTAATGATCAAGCAAGTGCAAGCAATATTCTAATACTCCAACCAACCAATATTGTAAGAGATCATCCATTGGATACTATAATTGAAGATATTTCTAGAGGTGTACAAACAAGATCAAGATTGGCTTCATTTTGTGAACATTTCTCATTTGTGTTATCCATTGAACCAAACAAGATAGATGAAGCATTGAAAGATGTCAATTGGGTCAATGCCATGCATGAAGAATCGAACAACTTCACTAGAAATCAAGTATGGAAGTTAGTGGAAAGACCAAAGAACCACGATGTGATTGGAACCAAATGGGTCTTTTGGAACAAGCAAGATCAAGATGGGATTGTAGTAAGGAACAAAGCAAGACTGGTAGCTCAAGGTTACACTCAAGTAGAGGGTCATGACTTTGGTGAAACATATGCTCCAATTGCAAGATTGGAAGCAATTAGAATCTTGTTAGCCTATGCTTATGCCCATAACATCAAGCTCTATCAAATGGATGTCAAGAGTATATTTCTCAATGGCTACATCAATGAAGAAGTATATGTTGAGTAACCGCACGGTTATGAAGATGATAGAAACCCAACCATGTGTACAAGCTAAAGAAGGCATTGCATGGTTTGAAGCAAGCACCTAGAGCATGGTATGAGAGGTTGAGAGACTTCCTACTCTCTAAAGGGTTCATTATGGGTAAGGTTGACACCACTCTTTTCACCAAGAAGATTGGCAATGATTTGTTTGTGTTGCAAATCTATGTTGATGATATCATATTTGGATCAACCAATCAAGACTTTTGTGAAGAGTTTGGAAAGATGATGGCTAATGAATTCAAGATTTCCATGATTGGAGAGTTGAGTTACTTCCTTGGTCTTCAAATCAAACAATTGAAGAATGGCACATTTGTGAGTCAAGGCAAGTACATCAAAGATATGCTCAAGAAGTTTGGAATGGTTGATGCCAAGTCAATTAGTACACCCATGGGGACAAATGGAAACTTAGACAGTGATGCTAGTGGCAACATGGTGGATCAAAAGTTGTATCGTTCTATGATTGGAAGCCTACCCTATGTGACCGCATCAAGACCGGATGTCATGTTTAGTGTATGCATGTGCGCTAGATTTCAAGCCTCTCCAAGAGAAAGTCATTTGAAGGCAACAAAGAGAATATTGAGGTACTTGAAGCATACACAAAATGTTGGTTTGTGGTATCCCAAAGGAGCAAAGTTTGAGCTAGTTAGTTATTCTAACTCGGATTATGTGGGATGCAAAGTTGAGAGAAAGAGCACATCTGGCACATGTCAACTACTTGGAAGATCACTTGTTTCTTAGTCATCAAAGAAGCAAAATAGTGTGGCACTTTCAACCGCCGAAGCCAAATACATATCCACTGGTACTCGTTGTGCACAAATTCTTTGGATGAATGCCACCTTGAATGATTTTGGAATCAAGTTCAAACAAGTGCTATTGCTATGTGACAATGAGAGTGCTATCAAGCTCACCAACAACCCAGTTCAACATGCAAGAACAAAACACATTGATGTCCGCCACCATTTCATAAGAGATCATCAACAAAAATGGGACATTTCAATTGAGAGTGTGGGCACTGAAGATCAACTTGCCGACATATTCACCAAGCCACTTGAAGAGAAGAGGCTTTGCAAGCTAAGGAATGAGTTGAACATATTGGATTTCTCAAATATGTGTTGATGCACCCCCCCCCACTTATATGACATGCCTCTCCTTTGAGCAATCCAAGGTAAAAGTTGATTGGCATGCATATATACTTTGCTAAGGACATGTTTAGTGCATCTAGTCATTCCTCACATGTAATAGGCTCATTCATGAAAAACAAATGAATTTGATGCTTGTATGGTACCACTATTGCTTGTATGCTTGACTTGATCTAGCGGTAGCATATGACATGTTTGTGGGCATGTGAACCCAGTGTTTGATCTAGAAAACGAACTATAAGTGTTTAACTCAACATGGCCAAGATAACCCTTGAAATGAGGTGTGAAAAAGCTTGTCCTTGGATCAAACCGAGTTAAATATCTTTGGCAAATGTTCTAGATTGAACCAAATTTAGGAAAATGATCCTCAACCCATTGATTGACATTAATAATCTTAACCTATCTAAAATTAAACCTTTGTGGTCATTGATGCCAAAGGGGGAGAAGAACAAAGATATAATTGATAGGGGGAGATAATTGACATAGGGGGAGAAATATGAAAGTAACAGGATCAATTAAAATTTGAGCACATAAGTAGGGGGAGCAAGCTCATAAACTTGATTGATGCATTTGAATGTGCATTCACATATGCTTGCTTGCATTGAAAAGTTTAAATTCAATATACATGCTTGTGGGGTGTATGCTAGTTGTAGGTTTGAATGATGAAATGAAAAACTAGCATGCATAGGTGGTAGTTAGATATGCCTTGCTTTGTTTTCACAAGTGGAACTAGAACCTTGCTTATAATGTTGATCTCACGAGGTATCTAGTTCTTGTTTTTGCAAGTGCTATCCAACTAACAATGGTGCTCAGGATGGTATTATTGGTGCACTCCAATTGGTATCACGCTTCAAAGGTCCATCTCTTATACATTAGCATCATTTGGTAGACATTACTCTCCCACAACTCAAATCTATGCATATGTGCAAGCTTGCAATCCAAACTCTTAGCACATATGTAGGGGGAGCTAATGCTACCAATGGGGGTTCATGAAATTTGTCTAAATCCTTTACACATGGTAAAAATGCTTGGGCAAGCAACATGGATTCAAATTTGAATTTGTTTCATATCTTTGTAGAGGTTGTCATCAATTACTAAAAAGGGGGAGATTGAAAGCCATAGTTTGATTTTAGCTAATTGATGAAACCTATTTGGACTAATCCTTACATCTAAGTGTGTGACTAGATAGGATGGTCTAGCCCAAGTGAAGGAGCTAGGTGGCACTCATGGATGGAGATGGACACATGAAATGAAGTCCATTGTGGTGGTGTGGACATGTGATGATGATCAAGCTTCGGGACTTGGAAAAGAAGAAAGTAAAAAACAAAATGGGCTCAAGGCAATGGTGATATCCATAGGGCCATTTTGTTTTCGGTGATCGAGACACTATAGAGAGTGTGATCACATTTAGGATAGATGATCATACTATTAAGAGGGGAGCTCTTATCGGACAACTCGATCATCTAGTGCCACTAGGTGTTGGAAAACGTGCATATGCATTTTAGGCCTAGTGCACAATTGGTGAGAAGTGAATAACCTTTAAAAATGATTGTGAAAATGCAAACACACTTGCACGTGATGGTGAAACACTTGGAGTATTAGCACATTTGCAAAGGTGGTAAAAAAGGTGAAGAAAAGGAGGTGAAACTTGGCTCGGGGTGCTGCCCTGGGGGCACCACCACCCCTTGTCCAGTGCACTGCCACCCCTATGGTGGTGACCAGCTGGAGAGGACGAGAAGGAGGTGCTTGGGTATGGCACCACCACCTTGTCTGGTGGCACCGCCACCTCTAGGGTGGTGCCCACCTAGACGTGGCCGAGGAGAGTTGGTGCTAGGGCTAACACTAGAAGTGGCGATGTGCACAGCCATGGGTGTGATAGTGCACCGTCGTGGGCACCGCCACCCTGTCCGGTGGCACCACCCCTTTTCAACAGAGAGCGAGTGAACTAGAGATGGGCACCGCCGTGGTCATCGCCACCCTACTGTGGTGCACTGCCCCATTTTTCCAGAGAGGAAGGAAATTAGGGGGCTAGCTTGGGGTGGCACCGCAACCCCCTGTCTGGTGCCACCACCGCATGTCCGATGCCCCACTAGCCATTGGATGACCATTGGAGCGGCACTAGCACCCCATGCCCGATGCCACACCGATATGTCTGGTGCCCACACACAAAGCTGCTCAAAAGGGGTAACAGCTCTATTTGCTTGTGGGCTTATAAATAGAGGTGGTGGTCGGCCTTGGCCACTCTCATGGCACTTCTAACAGCTACATGCACCCTTTGAGAGCTGAGCACACCACTCCACTCACTTGCACACTTGATTTCATCATCTTGAGTGAGATTGGAGAGCCTCTAGTGCATTGCTTAGTGGTCTAGCATCTTGTGGCACTAGTTGGGTGATTTGGGCTGGTGGAGATCTTGTTACTCTTGGTGTTTGCCGACACCTAGATGGCCTAGTGATTGGTGGATCATTGAGCAGAGGAAGGTGATTATCTCTGGCTCTGATCATTATGATTGTGAGGGGTTCTTGTGCCTTCCCCAATGGAGCACCAAAGGCAACTCTAGTGGATTGCGCGTGGTTTGTGGATCCTCATCTTGTGTTGGTTGTGCAACACCTGGTTGCAAGTTAGACATGTGATGCCTGTTAGTGCGTGAGCCTCCAAGTGAGAGAATCGTCACAACTGGGACTAGCTTGCCAGTAAGCAAGTGAACCTCAGAGGAAAAATTGATTGTGTCATCATTTTCTCCTTGGTATTCTTTGGTATTCATTGATTGATCACTTGTCATGGCGGTATATCACTTCTACCATTCTCCTGCATTACTTTGTATTTACCTTGTGTAGTGCTTGTGGTAGTTGTAGCTAGTGTAGCTCTTTAGTTGTAGTTCTCTAGCTAGTTTTGCTCACCTAGGTGTATTTTAGTGACATAGCTCTTGTGTGATATACTAGAGATCATAGAAATTAGAATTGGGTAGGTGGCTTGCAACACAAAGTTTTAGCGCAAAATTCGCTTCGCCATCTTATTTACTAATCACTTGTCTTAGTGTTGTTGTAGAAAATTTTTAATAGGCTATTCACCCCCCTCTAGCCATTAGGACCTTTCAGTACCGCCTAGCAAGAGATAGTTGGTACCCTATGCGATGCCAGCCTATCGATGACGGAAGGCGTGCAAATCCACCTAAGACAGGGACGCATGGGGGTGACTATGATGTTGACGGCGGTGGCGGAGGAAAGGACATTGGGCGTAGGTGGTGTGTTTGGGTGGAGGAGCATCGAGCAAAGTCAGGCAGCGGGCGCTACTAGAGGTTACACTACTATAGATCTAACATTCACTGTCAGCTTCATCACTGTCAGTTTTTTTGCTAAAACTGACAGTGATACGATCAACCGACACTAATATTGGGTCATTACTATCGGTTTGTAGCTAAAACTGACACTGATACTATCACTATAGGTTCTAGCCAAGAACCGACAGAGATATTGGGTCATCACTGTTAGTTTTTTTAACCAACATTGATATGGTACAAGAAAACTTTTATAACTTTCCATATGATGTCCGAGGAAGACGAACTTTATGTCAAAGTTGTAGTACTCGACGTGATCAACAACTTTGTAATTCAAACTTTTTTGATTTGAAATAGTTTGGATGTCCAAATACACACCACAATATTTTGTAGAGTTAATACCAAAGGAGTCCATATGCTCCATAGTCATAAGTGAGTGTGCAGTGGTAGTTAAGGATCTCAGATGGAGAAGTGACCAAAACAAAAGTTGTAGATATTGAAAAGTTATGCAACTTTGTAGTTTACAAGTTTCTTATTTCAAGTTGTTATGATGTCACTCTATTTGATTCGCAACATTTCATATAAGTTAATACCAACTAAGGGCACATGTTCTATAGTCATAAAGTGAGTGTGTAGTGGTATTTGAGAATCTCGGATGGAGAAGCAACCAAAACAAAAGTTATAGATCTCAAAAAGTTCTGTAACTTTGTAATTGACAACTTTTTTATTTGAAATCATCTATCTAACAAAAATTATGTTTGATTTCTCAAATTTAAAATTTGAGTTTTTCAAATGACCTCAGATGGAGAAACACCCAAAACAAAAGTTGTAGATCTTCAAAAGTTGTGCAACTTTACAGTTGATAACTTTTTAATTTGAAATCATTTATCCAATCAAAATTATAGTTGAATTTTCTTACATTTGAAATTCAAATTCTTCAAATGACCTCAGATGGAGAAATAACCAAAACCAAAGATGTAGATCTCGAAGAGTTATAAAACTTTGTAGTCGATAACTTTTTGATTTGAAATCATTTAGGGTTCCAAATACTCATTTCAAAATCAGATGAACATAAAATGGCTAGGATGAATATCTCATTTGGACACAAGCATCTCACATGTGGAGTGGTTAGGGGATGAACACGTGAAGTAGGAGGTCAGGGTTTGAGCGTCGGTGGCTGCGAAGCACATGTTTTTAACAAAAAATCATATGGCTTGTGACTCTACCTAGTGGGGCCTCTCTCAGTATTAAAATATTTTCCCTATTTTTAGCCCATTTTTTAGATTTCCTGAAAACCACTTCAGTGTCAATTTTTAGGAACCAGCAGTGATGTCAACCCCCCTCACTACTGGTTTACCTGTGTCGGTTCAAAATCCGGCAGTGAAGGGGGGAGAGAGAGAGAAAATCCAGCAGTGAAGGGGGTTTTGAACCGACAGTGATTTGAAGATCTAGGATAGTGTTAGAGAGAGATACGGGATAGGTACTAATGGGAGCGATGGTCAAGACTGGATAGAGATCTAGTAGAGTACAGAGCAGACCTATGAATATAAGATGTCGGTGGGGTGGGAGCACTTCAGACATGGGCTTTGGGTAGTTTGATGGGCCTTTATCTTCGATGAGGTCCAGTTGCCACCTATTTACCTTTTCTTTTTTAAACAGTATGTGTGTATATGCTAACGCATGGGCTCACCTAGGTATGCCTAGGCTCTAAATAGGTGGTTCTCTTCTCATTCAAACACTGCACACCTTGTCTTTTTCGATGGGCGAGTGTGTTCGTCTCTTGACGCTAAAGGTTAGAACACTACCAAATGTAACAACAACATTTGTGAAGTGTTTCAACTGGAGCATCCACCTTTAGCGTCAAATAGAGGAACACACTTGCATACGGAAAAGAGTAGGCGAGAGTGGGGGAGAGAGAGGGAAGAAAGAGGATTAAAATATGATATTATGAAGAGTGAACTAAAATATACTTTTTACAAATTCACTAGTTGGACTAAGTGTCCCTTGAGAGGAAGTATGCAAGGCCAAATATCAAATGTGACCCAATACCAGTGTTCAACAAGGCGCTCTTCCATGCTCGTATGGGCGTGCCTCTTCGCTGGGCCGAGGGGTTCCACCTAGTAGGGGATAGGTGGTACTCTATGTGATGCCAGCCCATTGGCGATAGAAGGCGCACAAATGCACCTAAGGCACGGACACATGGGAGTGACTTTGATGTTGGTGGTGATGGCAGAGGAAGGGACATTGGGTGAAGGTTGCCGATGGGGGTGGAGGAGCATTGGGCAGAGTCGGGCGGTGGAGAGAGAGAGATACGGGACAGGAACAGACAATAGTGGCGGTCGAGATGGGATAGGGATCTAGTTGAGCACAGAGGAGACCTAGGTTTATAAGGTGTTAGTGGGGTGGGAGCACATCATACTTGGGCTTTGGGTTGTTTGATGGGCCTTTGTATGTGTTTATGTCCTAAAGCTTAGCTAGGCTCGGAGAGGTGCACCTAGGATCTAAATGGGTGGTTCTCTTCTCATTCGAACACTGCACACCTTGTCCTTTTTAGTGGGCGAGTGTGTTCATCTCTTGACGCTAAAGGTGAGAAAACTACCAAATGTAACAATGACATTTGTGAAGTGTTTCAACTAGAGCATCCACCTTTAGCATCAAATAAAGGAACACACTTGCATATGGAAAAGAGTAGGCGAGAGTGGGGGAGAGAGAGGATTCAAATATGATATTATGAATAGTGAACTAAAATATACTTTTTACAAATTGATTAGCTGGACAAAGTGTCCCTTAAGAGGAATTATGCATGGTCAAAAATCAAACATGCCCCAGTACTAGTGTTCAAAGAGGCGCTCTTCTATGCTCCTTTGGGGTGCCTCTGCGCTAGGCGAAAGCATACCACCTAGTGGGGGATAGGCGGTACCCTATGCGATGCTAGCCCATCAGCAATAGATGGTGCGTAAATCCACCAAAGGCACAGATGCATGGGGGGTGACTGACATTAGCGGCGGTGGTGGAGGAAAGAATATTGGGCGGAGGTGGCTGGTTGGGGTGGATGAGTGTCGAGCAGAGTTGGGCGATGGGCGCTACTAGAGGAGATTAGAGGGAGAAAGAGATACAGGATAGGAACCAGCGGCGGCGGTCGAGACAGGATAGTGATCTAGTAGAGCATAGAGGAGACCTAGGGATAGAAGGTGTGAGTGGGGTGGGAGCACTTCAGACTTGGGCTTTGGGTTGTTTGATGGGCTTTTTTCTTCAATGATGTCCAATTGTCTCCTATTTTCCTTTTCTTTTTTAAACATTATGTGTGTATATGCTAATGCCAAGGCTCTCCTAGATGCGCCTAGGTTCTAAATAGGTGGTTCTCTTCTCCTTCAAACGCTACACATCTTGTCCTTTTTGATGGGCGAGTGTGTTCATCTCTTAATGCTAAAGGTAAGAATACAACAAAATGTAACAACGACATTTGTGAAGTGTTTCAACTAGAGCATCCACCTTTAGCATCAAATAGAGGAACACACTTGCATACGGAAATGAGTAGGCGAGAGTGGGGGAGAGAGAGGATTAAAATATGATATTATGAAGAGTGAACTAAAATATACTTTTTAGAAATTGATTAGCTAGACAAGTGTCCCTTGAGAAGAATTATGCATGGCCAAAAATCAAACGTATCTCAGTACTATTGTTCAAAGAAGCGCTCTTCTGTGCTCGTCTAGGCATGCCTCTGCGTTGGGCGATGGGGTACCACCTAGCAGGGGATAGGTGGTACCCTATGCAATGCTAGCCTATCAGCGATAGAAGGTGTGTAAATCCACCTAAGGCACGGACACATGGGGGTGACTGACATTAGCGGCGGTGGCGGAGGAAAGAATATTGGGTGGAGGTGGCTAGTTGGGGGGAGTGTCGAGCAGAGTTGGGCGATGGGTGCTACTAGAGGAGATTAGAGGGAGAGAGATACAGGACAGGAACCGACAGCAGCAGCAGTTGAGACAAGATAGAGATGTAGTAGAGCATAGAGGAGACCTAGGGATAAAAGGTGTGAGTGGGGTGGGAGAACTTCAGACATGAGCTTTGGGTTGTTTGATGGGGCTTTTTCTTCAATGATGTCTAATTGTCTCCTATTTTTCTTTTCTTTTTTAAACATTATGTGTCTATATGCTAAGTCCAAGGCTCTCCTAGATGCACCTTGGTTCTAAATAGGTGGTTCTCTTCTCCTTTGAACACTACACATCTTGTCCTTTTCGATGGGTGAGTGTGTTCGTCTCTTGACGCTAAAGGTAAGAACACTACCAAATGTGAGAACGACATTTGTGAACTGTTTCAACTGAAGCATCCACCTTTAGCTTCAAATAGAGGAACACACTTGCATATGGAAAAGAGTAGGCGAGAGTGGGAGAGAGAGAGGGGGGAGAGAGAGGATTAAAATATGATATTATGAAGAGTGAACTAAAATATACTTTTTACAAATTCACTAGTTGGACTAAGTGTCCCCTAAGAGGAAGTATGCATGGCCAAAAATCAAACATGACCCAGTACCAGTCTTCAACAAGGCGCTCCTTCATGCTCGTCTGGGCGTGCCTCTTCACTGGGCCGATGGGTATCACCTAGCGGGGGATAGGTGGTACCCTATGTGATGCTAGCCGCCCATCTGCGACAGAAGGCGCACAAATCCACCTAAGGCACGGACACATGGGGGTGACTTTGGTGTTGGTGGTGGTGGAAGAGGAAGAAACCACTGGCAAAGGTTGTCGGTGGGGGTGGAGGAGCATCAGGTAGAGTCGGGTGGTGGAGAGAGAGAGATACAGGACAGGAACCGGTGGCAGCAGCGGTAACGATGGGATGGACATCTAGTAGATCACAGAGGAGACCTAGGTATATAAGGTGCTAGTGGAGTGGGAGCACTTTAGACTTGGGCTTTGGGTTGTTTGATGGGCCTTTGTATGTGTGTATATGCTAAAGCCTAGGGTCATCTTGGTGCGTCTAGGATCTAAATAGGTGGTTCTCTTATCATAAAAGCACTGCACACCTTGTCCTTTTCGGTGGGTGAGTGTGTTCATCTCTTGACGCTAAAGGTAAGAATACTACCAAATGTAACAACAACATTTGTGAAGTGTTTCAACTAGAGCATCCACCTTTAGCATCAAATAGAGGAACATACTTGCATACGAAACAGAGTAGGCAAGAGTGGGGGAGAGAGAGGATTAAAATATGATATTATGAAGAGTGAACTAAAATATACTTTTTTACAAATTGATTAGCTGGACAAAGTGTCCCTTGAGAGGAAGTATGCATGGCCAAAAATCAAACGTGTACTAGTACAAGTGTTCAAAAAGGCACTCTTCCGTGCTCGTCTGGGCGTGCCTCTACACTGGGTGAAGGGGTACCGCCCAGCGGTGGATAGGCGGTACCCTATGCGATGCCAGCCCATCGGTGATAGATGGCGTGCAAATCCACCTAAGGCATGGACACATGGGGGTAACTATGACATTGGCGGTGGTGGTGGAGGAAGGTACATTGGGCGGAGGTTGCCGGTGGGGGTGGAGGAGCATCGGGTAGAGTCGGGCGGTAGAGAGAGATATGAGATAGGAACCGATGGCGGCGGCGGTCGAGATGGGATAGAGATCTAGCATAGCATAGGGGAGACCTAGGTATATAAGGTGTTAGTGGGGTGGGAGCACTTTTGACTTGGGCTTTGGGTAGTATGATGGTCCTTTGTATGTGTTTATATGCTAAAGCCTAGGCTCACCTAGGTGCGCCTAAGATCTAAATAGGTGGTTCTCTTCTCAGTCAAACACTACACACCTTGTCCTTTTCGGTGGGCGAGTGTGTTCGTCTCTTGACGCTAAAGGTAATAATACTACCAAATGTAACAACGACATTTGTGAAGTGTTTCAACTGGAGCATCCACCTTTAGCGTCAAATAGAAGAACACACTTGCATACAGAATAGAGCAGGCGAGAGTGGGGGAGAGAGGATTAAAATTTAATATTATAAAGAGTGAACTAAAATATACTTTTTACAAATTGATTAGCTAGACAAAATGTCCCCTAAGAGGAAGTATGCATGGCCAAAACTCAAACATGTCCCAGTACCAGTGTTCAAAAAGCCGCTCTTTTGTGCTCGTCTGGGCGTGCCTCTGCGCTGGGCGAAGGGGTACCGCCTAGCGGGGGATAGGCGGAACCCTATGCGATGCCTGCCCATTGGCGACATATGGTGCACAAATCCACCTAAGGCACGGACTCAGGGGTTGACTATGATGTTGGCGGTGGTGGCGGAGGAAAGAACATTGGGTGGAGGTGGCTGGTTGGGGTGGAGGAGCGTTGGGTAGAGTTGGGCGGTGGGCACTACTAGAGGAGATTAGAGGGAGAGAGAGATATGGAACAGGAATCAGCGGCAGCGGTGGTTGAGACAGGATAGAGATCTAGTAGAGCACAGAGGAGACCTAGGGATAGAAGGTGTGGGTAGGGTGGGAGCACTTCAGACTTGGGCTCTAGGTTATTTGATGGGCCTTTTTCTTCAATGAGGTTCAATTGTCTCCTATTTTCCTTCTCATTTTTAAACATTATGTGTGTATATGCTAACGCCAAGGCTCTCCTAGATGCGCCTAGGTTCTAAATAGATGGTTCTCTTCTCCTTCAAACACTACACATCTTTTCCTTTTCTGTGGGCGATTGTGTTCGTCTCTTGACGCTAAAGGTAAAGAACACTACCAAATGTAACAATGACATTTGTGAAGTGTTTCAACTGGAGCATCCACCTTTAGTGTCAAATAGAGGAACACACTTGCATATGGAAAAGAGTATGCGAGAGTGGGGGGAGAGAAGATTAAAATATGATGTAACGAAGAGTGAACTAAAATACACTTTTTTACAAATTCACTATTTGGACTAAGTGTCCCTTGAGAGGAAGTATGGATGGCCAAACATCAAACGTAACACGGTACTAGTGTTCAACAAGGCGCTCTTTCATGCTCATCTAGATGTGCCTCTTCACTGGGCCGAGGGGTACCACCTTGCAGGGGATAGGTGATACTCTATGTGATGCCAGTCCATCTATGATAGAAGGCACACAAATCCACCTAAGGCACGGACACATTAGGGGTGACTTTGATGTTGGTGGTGGTGGCGAAGGAAGGGACATTGGGCGAAGGTTGTCGGTACGGGTGGAGGAGTGTCGGGCAAAGTTGGGTGGTGGAGAGAGAGACACAGGACAGGAATCGATGGCGGCGGCGGTCAAGACGGGATAGACATCTAGTAGAGCACAGAGGAGCCCTAGCTAGGTATATAAGGTGTTAGTGGGGTGGGAGCTCTTTAGACTTGGGCTTTGGGTTGTTTGATGGGCCTTTGTATGTGTCTATATGCTAAAGCCTAGGGTTGCCTAGGTGCGCCTAGGATCTAAATAGGTGGTTCTCTTCTCATTCTTACACTGCAAACCTTATCCCTTTTGGTGGGTGAGTGTGTTCATCTCTTGACACTAAAGGTAAGAATACTACCAAATATAACAATGACATTTGTGAAGTGTTTCAACTGGAGCATCCACCTTTAGCGTCAAATAGAGGAACACACTTGCATACAGAAAAAGAGTAGGCGAGAGTGGGGGAGAGAGGATTAAAATATGATACTATGAAGAGTGAATTTTAGAAATTAACTAGTTAGACTAAGTGTCCCTTGAGAGGAAGTATGCATGGCCAAAAATCAAACGTGTCCCGGTACTAGTGTTCAACAAGGCGCTCTTCCGTGCTCATCTGGGCATGCCTCTATGCTAGGCTGAGGGGTACTGCCAAGCTTGGGATAGGTGGTACACTATGCGTTGCCAGCCCATCGGTGGTAGAAGGAGCGCAAACCCACCTAAGGCACGGACGCATGGGGGTGACTATGACATTGGTGGTGGTGGCAGAGGAAGGTACATTGGGCCTAGGTTGCCGGTGGGGGTGGAGGAGCGTTAGGCAGAGTCGGTGGCGGGGAGAGAGATACAGGACAGGAATCGGTGGTGACGGTCAAGACGGGATAGAGATCTAGTAGAGCACATAGGAGACCTAGGTATATAAGGTGTTAGTGGGGTAGTAGCACATCAGACTTGGGCTTTGGGTTGTTTGATGGGCCTTTGTATGTGTTTATATACTAAAGCCACCAAGGATCTAAATAGGCGGTTCTCTTCTCAGTCGAACATTGCACACCTTGTCCTTTTCGGTGGGCGAGTGTGTTCGTCTCTTGACGCTAAAGGTAAGAATACTACCAAATGTAACAATGACATTTGTGACGTGTTACAACTGGAGCATCCACCTTTAGCGTCAAATAGAGGAACACACTTGCATATGGAAAAGATTAGGCGAGAGTGAGGGAGAGAGGATTAAATATGATATTATGAAGAGTGAAGTAAAATATACTTTTTACAAATTGACTAGTTGGAATAAGTGTCCCTTAAGAGGAAGTATGCATGGCCAAAAATCAAACATGTCCCAGTACCAGTATTCAACAAGGCGCTCTTTCATGCTCATCTGTGCGTGCCTCTGCGTTAGGCAGAGGGGTACTGCCTAGCTTGGGATAGACGGTACCCTATGCAATGCCAGCCCGATAGCGATAGAAGACATGCAAATACACCTAAGGCACGGACACATGGGGATGACTATGACATTGGCGATGGTGGCAGAGGTTGTCGGTGGGGGTGGAGAGCGTCAGGCAGAGTCAGGCGACGAGGAGAGAGATACATGATAGGAACCGGTGGTGGCGGTGGTCGAGATGGGATAGAGATGTAGTAGAGCGCATAGGAGAGCTAGGTATATAAGGTGTAGTGGGGTGGGAGCACATTAGACTTGGGCTTTGGGTTGTATGATGGGCCTTTGTATGTGTTTATATGCTAAAGCCTAGGCTCACCTAGGTGCGCCTAAGATCTAAATAGGTATTTCTCTTCTCATTCGAACACTGCACACCTTGTCCTTTTCGGTGGGCGAGTGTGTTTGTCTCTTGACGCTAAAGGTAAGAATACTACCAAATGTAACATCGACATTTGTGAAGTGTTTCAACTGGAGCATCCACCTTTAGCGTCAAATAGAAGAACACACTTGCATATGGAATAGAGTAGGCGAGAGTGGGGGAGAGAGAGGATTAAAATATGATATTATAAAGAGTGAACTAAAATATACTTTTTACAAATTGATTAGCTAGACAAAATGTCCCCTAAGAGGAAGTATGCATGGCCAAAACTCAAACATGTCCTAGTACCAGTGTTCAAAAAGGCGCTCTTTTGTGCTCGTTTGGGCATGCCTCTGCGCTGGGCGAAGGGGTACCGCCTAGCGGGGGATAGGTGGTACCCTATGCCTGCCCATTGGTGACATATGGCGCGCAAATCCACCTAAGGCATGGACTCAGGGGTTGACTATGATGTTGGCAGCGGTGGCGGAGGAAAGAACATTGGGTGGAGGTGGCTAGTTGGGGTGGAGGAGCATCGGGTAGAGTCAAGCGGTGGGCGGTACTAGAGGAGATTAGAGGGAGAGAGAGATATGGGACAGGAATCGGTGGCGGCGGTGGTCGAGATGGGATAGAGATCTAGTAGAGCACAGAGGAGACCTAGGTATATAAGGTGTTAGTGGGGTAGCAGCACATCAGACTTGGGCTTTGGGTTGTTTGATGGGCCTTTGTATGTGTTTATATGCTAAAGCCTAGGCTCACCTAGTTGCGCCTAGGAGCTAAATAGGTGGTTCTCTTCTCATTCAAACACTACACACCTTGTCCTTTTCGGTGGGCGAGTGTGTTCGTCTCTTGACGCTAAAGGTAAGAATACTACCAAATGTAACATCGACATTTGTGAAGTGTTTCAACTAGAGCATCCAAACACACTTGCATACGGAAAAGAGTAGGCGAGAGTGGGGGAGAGAGAGGGTTAAAATATGATATTATGAAGAGTGAACTATAATATACTTTTTATAAATTGATTAGCTGCACAAAGTGTCCCCTGAGAGGAAGTATGCATGGCCAAAAATCAAACATGTCCCAGTACCAGTGTTCCAAAGGCGCTCTTCTATGCTCGTCTGGGCATGCCTCTACGCTGAGCAGAGGGTACCGCCTAGCAGGGGATACGTGGTACCCTATGTGATGCCAGCCCATCGGCGACATATGGTATGCAAATCCACCTAAGGCACGAACACAGGGGGTGACTATGACGTTGGCGGCGGTGGTGGAGGAAAGAACATTGGGTGGAGGTGGCTGGTTGGGGTGGAGGAGCATCAAGCATAGTCAGGCGGTGGGCGCTACTAAAGGAGATTAGAGGGAGAGGGAGATATGGGACAGGAATAGGCTGTGGCGGTGGTCGAGACTGGATAGGGATCTAGTAGAGCACAGAGGAGACCTAGGGTAGAAATTGTTAGTGGGGTGAGAGCACTTTAGACTTGGGCTTTGGGTTGTTTGATGGGCCTTTTCTTCAATGAAGTCCAATTATCTCCTATTTTTGTTTTTTTTAAACATTATGCGTGTATATGCTAATGCCTAGGCTCCCCAAGATGCACCTAGGTTCTAAATAGGTGGTTCTCTTCTCATTCGAACATTGCACATCTTGTCCATTTTGGTGGGTGAGTGTGTTCGTCTCTTGACACTAAAGGAAAGAGAGAGAGGATTAAAATATGATATTATGAAGAGTGAACTAAAATATACTTTTTACAAATTCAGTAGTTGGACTAAGTGTCACTTGAGAGGAAGCATGCATGGCCAAAAATCAAACATGTTCTAGCACCAGTGCTCAACAAGGTGCTCTTTTGTGCTCGTCTGGGCATGCCTCTACGCTGGGTGGAGGGGTACCACCTAGCGGGGGATAGGCGATACACTATGCGATTCCAGCCCATCAACGATGAAAGGTGCGCAAATCCATGTAAGGCGGGGATGCATGGGGGTGATTGTGATGTTGGCGGCGGTGGTGGATGAAGGTACATTGGGCGGAGGTGGCCGGTGTGGGTGGAGGAGCGTTGGGTAGAGTCGACCGACGGAGAGAGAGATTCAGGATAGGAACCGGCGGTGGCAATCGAGGAACAAAGTTGCATACAGAAATGTGTTGGTGCGCCTAGGATCTAAATAGGTGGTTCTCTTTTCATTCGAACACTACACACCTTGTCCTTTTTGGTGGGCGAGTGTGTTCGTCTATTGACGCTAAAGGTAAGAATACTACCAAATGTAACAATGACATTTGTGAAGTGTTTCAACTTGAGCATCCACCTTTAGCATCAAATAGAGGAACACACTTGCATACGAAAAAGAGTAGGCGAGAGTGAGACGAAGAAAGAGAGGATTAAAATATGATATTGTGAAGAATGAATTGAAATATACTTTTTACAAACTCTCAAGTTGCACTTAGTGTCCCTTGAGAAGAAGTATGCAAGACCATAATTGAAACATGTCCCACTACTTTAATTTTCGTTCAATTGTTTCCCATGTTTAATGTGTTTGCTTGTGTTGGTTCCTTTATGATCAAGGTATATATATTATAACTGTATGCAAATACACTTGGGAAGTCTCGTGATCAACGCAGGTACACAAGTGTCAAAATGTGAAAGAAACTTGCACATAGGGAAGAGTAAGTTAGGAAAGGGTTCCCTACTTTACTTTCCCATCAATTTTTCCTTATTCTTAATGTGTTGGGATGTGTTTGTTCTTTAGGTGTTATGTAATGAACACTATTATAGGTTGCAACAACTTTTAGTATGACTTCACATCAAAATTGTCACGCTAAGCATTAAGTGGGATACAGAGGATGATACGAAGAAAATGATTTTTAAACTAAATAAAGTAGTTTGTTTGTGTTGTAGTTGAACAAGCTAGGTGGCTAACAAAAAATTCTTGCTTCAAAACTCTAACAGTGGCGCTCCTTATCATTTTATCTTTGTACACCTCATTGTCTACGTGTGAGTGTTTATGCATTCCAATATTTTAAGGAAGGAACATTGTTATAGAAAAATATTCATAATGTGTTTATTAAGTCATATATTTTAATATTTGTAAGAGGAACATAATTGTGCATATAAATGGTTGAGATGGTAGACTGACATGGAGGAAATAACTTTTTAGTTGAAATAACAACTGTAGGGGGTTCGTCTCTCTTTTCTCTTTCTCATCTCTCCTCTCGCTCTATCTCTCGGTTGTGTCGTCAAATGAGTGTCCATTCTTTTCTTCCTCATAATCATGCCCTACTTCCCCTCCATGTCTCTGCCTTGCCCTATAGCTAAAGGTGGTAATGGTCTACAGATCCAACCAAATTTGGCCCAAACTAATTGCATCTGTCCCTCGAACCCACTCTACACCGCTCCATTTATCTCCCCACAAAAACCAATCTACACCAAATTTCAAGCATTATTAAGTGCATCCCAACCTAACCCAAGATCTAAAACCACAGTGCCAAACCAATTTAAGACTAGAAGAGCAAACGATAATTTGTTGCTTATGCTGACATGCTATGTTATGCATCTCCTGCTCCAAACACTGCTTCCCAATCAACAAAAACTAAAAGAAATTCAAAGGACCTACTCCCGACAATGGATCGCAATGGCCACCCTGTGCGATTGGGGTGGAGTTACCTTGTCAAAGGGCTCATGAGACGATGAGCTGTTGATGCACTCACTTCCAGCCATGTCGCCATCAATGGAGATGGCAGTGAAATGCTAGTTCAGCGCTTGCTCGTTTATCCCTAGTTGTTCCCGCTGCTTGGAGCTAGAGCAGGAGATGCTGCCCATTGCCTTTTCTGCTCTTGGAGCGTGAGCTTCTACACCTTTGCCATGGCAGTCTTGGGCAGCTCCTCTAGCACAAACACCATTGTTCGGGGCACCATATACTGGAGCATCTGCTCAGCAAAATGCCATGACCTCCTCTGCGCCCACATGCTCCACTATAGCGCCCTCCTTGATCATGATGAAAGTGCACGGCGTTTCACCCTGGTACTTGTAGAGCCTCAGGACAGTGGTGCCTTGGGAAATTAGGAGGAACGCAAGAGTAGTGATGGGTCTGAGACCCTCATCTCAACACCAAAAAAGCTCAAACCCAACCAAATAAATACATTCTATGTGTTCATCCAAACCAACCCACACCATTTGACTTGTGAGCATATATTCCAGCAAACCAGATTGGGCCAAAATTAAAACCAAACCATGAAATTTGGATTTGGCCCAAACCATTAGCAGGTTTACCTATACTAGCGATAGTAGCTAGTGTCAGCCCTCATCTACCCCTAGAGGGGCAGAGGAGAGGTTGACATTATGTGTGGTCCCTACATGTTGGTCCACATCAATGAACAGTTAGCCTATGACATTGCCACTTCAGTGCAAGGGTCCATTTTGACTCAGACACCCGGAGCTAAGTTTTTTTGTGAATTACACAAGTACAAATGCAGATGCTCAACACGCACACACACTCAACCCTATGAACACACGTACGCAAACCCTACCCCTATGAGCACCTCTAGAAGACTATGCTGGCACATCTTGAGATTGACGAAGTCACCACAGGTGCCTCGCTGTCGACGAGAACGTTGCCTACCACTAAAAGCATAATACTGTTAAATCCTAGAATAAATCGAAGAAAATGTAGGCACCTGTGCCAAATCAAGGACTTGAACTCAGGTGGGTAGGTTCCACCACAAAGAACCTAACCAACTGAGCTAGGCTTAATTCGCCACCTAGAGCTAAGTTTAGGGACATGAGAATGACACTTCCTAAGTTGGGAACTTGATGGCACCTTAAGACAAGTTTTGGAACCCAAATATTGTAACAACCCAGAAATCCACACACCAAAAATCACAACTACAAAATTTTTCTTAAAACTCCCAGGTGATGATGAGTGACATTGTAGGAGCCAACCCTAAGATTTGCATTAGAAGTAACCCAACCTAAGTCAACACATAAGAATGGCATATCATTTGTTAATTATGATTATTAAATTTCCAACAAATAACATGTTGCATACAATGTTAACTTAAATTGTGATTTGGGTTTTCATTTGCTTTATGCTATGTTTAACAATTCCATTAAAGTAATAACCCATAAAGTTATTATTAAACAAAATTCCCTAAATTCCAACGAATAAGTTACCTCAGTTTTGAATTCAAATTCTAAACCAAATTTGAATTCAAATAATGGATAAGAAAAGAAAAATGGAAAAAGGAAAAGGAGAAGGCCTCGCAGCCCAGGCCTGCTCGGCTTCTCGGCCCGCCAGTGCGCAGCAGCCCAGCCAGCCCAACCACACCCGCATTCGCCCGACGCGCGCGCGTGGCCCCGCTTGCGGCCCAGTGTCACCCGTGCGCCCTTAGCTCGCCAGCAGTCGCTGCCACCTTGGCCCCGCGCGTCAGCCGCGCGCTGCTCACCCGCGTGCCTCTCTTTCCTTTGCTCGCAGCCACTGCCACATGGGCCCCACACGTCAACCACCCCATCCACAGTGTCATCTTCTCCACGCCAACGCCTCAACCGCTCGCCGACCGAACGCCGATAGCGGTGACAGGGGCGGGCCAGGGGGGTCACACCCAGGGCATGACCTTGTCCCCTTGCACCGCGCCCACGCAACCACTAGCAACCATCAGATGCAAGCTCGTGCTCTGATCACCCTTAATCCCCATCCGCCACTCGTCCATGCCGTAGTCGAAGCTCCGGCTACAAAAGCCTCGGTCGAGAGCCCTAGCGCTCGTCCCGTTGCCCGCTGCCACCTCAGTGGCCATCCACTGCGCACCTGAACCAAGAGAGAGGAGGGAGAAGGGAAAGAAGGGGGAGGAAAGCACCGAAGCCGCCGTGGAGGAGGAGGTCGTCGGAGCCGAAGACGACGCCCGCGTTTCGTCACCGACGCGGTTTGGCATGGTACTGCATGGCTTTCGAAGCTTCACGGCCTCGAATCGACATGGCATCGCCATCCATTCTTCCATGCCACCCACGGTGAGCCCCCTTCCGGTCTCTCTCTGCCGCTGAACCTCACCGTCGGCCATGGCGCTCTATACCATGGGCGCATAGGCCAGTGCCTTGTCTCTGGCCACTAGGAACACACGCACCACGTGCACAACCACAACCATGCCGTGACTACCCCGCTAGAGATCCATAGATCACCTACGCGCCTCGCCGCCGTCACCATCGCCATGGCCGCTGGAGCCCCTACCGGCCACCGGGAAACCGAAGCCCCGCCTTGAGCTCGGGACGCCCTCGCCACGTCCACACGAATCCATAGGAGCCAACACACCACACCGTGATGCTTCACCGTGGCCGTAGCACACCCACATGCCTCGCCATCGTCTTCACCATCGTCGTGGCCGCCGGATGTCTCTACCGGCCACCTAGGAACTCGTAGCCTCGCCATGAGCCCAGGATGCCTTCACCATGCACCCATGAAACCGTAGAAGCCCCATCTGCCCAGCACTAGCCACCGGAGAGCCGGCGTGCGCGACCTCACCACCGGCAAGCACTACCGAGCCGCTACTTGCCATGGCCAGCACCTTGGGAAGCTCTGGTCGCCACCTTGACCCTACAGACACAGTCGCCGTGGCCCGAGGAAGCTTTTCCCCACACCAATCGGACACCAGCCTCGCCATGGAGGCTCATAGCCAGCTCGCCGCCGGCAGGAGCACCACCGTGGGAGAAAAACAGGGGAACACCCCCCCTCGCTGGCCACCTGTGCATGCACCCGGAGTACATGGACCACGCCTGGGAGACGAAGGGTGGACTCGGTCCACCGCAGACCAGTCTACGGTCCATGGACCAGCATCACTTGGTCCACCGTAGACCGCAAGCCATGGACCACAGCCCAATAAGAGCCCACGGCCATGACGTGCCAGCGTCACAGCGTGCCACGTGTTCGGCCCAGCCCAGCCCAGACCGGCCCAACCCGAAGCCCAACCGGCCCAGTTCGGACCCAGCCCGTATTGACTGTTGACTGGTCAACGCTGACCATTGACCTAGCCCCACATGTCAGTGACACGGACACCCTGGACCCACACGTCAGATGTTGACATCATGATGACGTCACATGGGACCCACATGTCAGAAGCCAGCACAACCGAGGTGACGTCACGCTGACATCAGCTGCTGACATCAGCAGCCCAGGCCCACATGTCAGTGACCTTGACTGTTGACCATTGACTGTTGACCATTGACTCATCGTTGACCGACGTTGACTTTGACTAGACCCACCTGTCAGTGACCCAATAGCCTTTGGCCCCACCTGTTGGTGTGGACGACATTGATGATGTCATGCTGACATCAGCTGGGCCCCACCTGTCAGCTCGGAACCATGATGCTGATGTCATGCTGACATCAGCAAGCCACGTGGACCAACCACAGCATGACACGTGTTAGCCCAGGATTAATTCAGCCTTTTTGCATTTTCAGAAATAGATTTAAACTTCAGAAATTCATAACTAATTCATATGACCTCAAAAAAATACGAAACCAGGACCAAAATTCATCTAAAATCAAGCTCTATGCAATGAACCCATGTTTGAGTGCATTTGGCTCTTTTGAATTTTCATTATTCCTTTGTGCTATTCTATAGACATCACTAACGCGACTATAATACGATCGTTTGTAGACTCGGAGGAGAAACAGACAGACGAGGATCGTGAGTACCATGAGGAGTACGGAGACGACTACACTAAAGGTGCCACATCCCACCCAATATCATAGCACCTATTACGTATGGCTAATATAGAACTGCTATGGCTTTACTTCATTGATGTAATCACACTGTGATAGGACTTGCATGGTAGTATGCTGACTTGATGGCCTCTACCTTGACGCAACCTTACCCCTGCTCACCCAGCTATTAGGCTAGTCACACGCTTGCTACTATACTTCATTGCTTATTACTTCTGCTACGCTTGCACTATATTGATGCATGGTGGAAATTGGTGTTATCTGGACTATGGGGAGAGTGCTGCGTGTGTGACTTGGGTGTGTGGAGGGTGAGGGTTGTGTTGACCAAGTTGGAGTATATGATGAGCCTGGGGCAAGTCTTGCTATGGGATCCTACCTGGGCACCCTAGAAATGGATACCTGTGGTGGGTAAATGGTATATGAGGTGGACCTAGGTGTGAACCTGTGACGGGTGGAGCTCGGGATGGAGGTGTTGTGGTGGCACGGTAAATGGAAACCCTGATGGAGACATTCTGGCTTGGTCATCCCTAAGGACTTACTAGTACTCAGACTCACCGGGAAGCCTTACGTACCACTCGCCCTATATGGTGCGGGACGGCTGGACTACTTGGTAGGATATTGCCACTACTGCTAGGTTGATAGCGGACAGTGTAAGGAGGTACGGGGCATGGAGGATTTTCCCCCACACCCTTCTAAGACTTCATGGAGACCTTGTGGACCCAGCTCATGACTCACAGTTTTAGCCACCCCAGACTTGACTTGGGGTGAACCAGGGCTGAATGGTAGAGTGGCATTATCCTAGGCTAGCAAGCGGCTGGAATCAGCCTAGTTAACAACGGTCAGCGAGGAAGGTAGATCTTGTGGTTATATAAAACCTCTGCAGAGTGTGGTTGATCGATCGATACATGTGCCAACTTGTCGGCTATGGACCTTTCCTGGGTTTCGCTTAAACTAGATAGTGAGATGAGTCCTTCTCTTCTTCCCCCATAAGAGAGTGTCGGTTGTAGCCAGGGGCTACGGGCCTTGAGATAGTGCCGAAAGAGAGTTGGCCTATCGACTGAGTGATGGTATGGTATGGTGATGGTATGGAGATGGTGGTATGTCGATCCCAGGATCGAAACCTGGCCCTAGAATGGGAATGGGTGGAATAGGTGTGGAAATGGTGTTAAAACTTGACTATATTGTTATATACTTGACATGCGAAAATACATAGGAAACCCCAGCCTTATAGGCCCCTTTTGACTATATCCAACTTGCATCCAATCTCCACAAAGCAATGCTCATGGGGTTGGGAGTGGCCAGTACAAATCGTACTGATAAATTTTGGCATACAGGTTCTGTTGAGGAGTATAGCTCCGAGGAGTTTGATGGTTGAGGGGTTCGTGCCTATGCTCGAGTTTGGTGATCTTATCTTCAAGCTATTCTGAATGAATGCTACTTTTGATTCCGCCAATACGGCGATGTAATAATTTATATAATTCCGCACTATTTGTACTCTGATATTATTGTTGTATGGATGTGATATTCGACTGGAATTTGGGTAATATGATCTATCACGGTCTTATTACACTTCAACTTTGTGGTTTTCCCTTCGCGGAAATTGGGGTTGTTTCAGTTGGTATCAGAGCCATACTTGACCATAGGACGAAATCCTCAAAAATGGACGATAGAATAGGACGTGGACAACCCTTCTTTTGATTATATACCGACCCTGCATTTACTTTTATGCAAGGCTTTATCTATTTATTGACCTGCTAACACCTATCCCCTTGAAACATGCAGATGGCAACGAACGTCGACTGGCCGCCTCTAGGACCGCTACATCTAGACCACGCCAAGCTTACCTTTGACCTACATGAGCTCGGGGGTTTTGCACATACCCTCTGCCGAGTTCTCATCATGTTAGGTGTCCCCAATGAGCTTGTCAAGGTCACCTGCACTGGGAAGCCAGCTAAGGAAGGAGGAATCGAAGGACCGATTGTCACCTCAGTGGAGATCCCAACTAGCACTACCTTACCTTCTGTCCCAACTTTCACCGAGTTGACTATAGAGGACACAGTCGAGGAGGGACTACATGCTATCTCACACAAGGCACTTCGCAGAGCGATGAGGGACCACTATGAGCACCTGAAGACGATAGAATTCCGTCTACTTCCCTAGGCCCTCGACCTTAGCCTTACCCCTAGTGAGCAGAGTTTTGCAGCCAGCAGAGTTATCCTTGCCGAGGAGGATAGATGCCTTCGTGTCTTAGCTATTCACCTACTGGAGTAGGATAGGTACGTGACTCAGGTGGAGTAGAGGAGACGTCAGGACCAGGCCCTTCAGTGGGAGTACCAGGAGCAAGACTCGCAGGGAGCATAGGAGCGAGCTAGTCTACTTGAGATAGTTGCCAAGTTACAGGACGAGCTCAACTGTCGTGATGAGGTCCATAGAGCTGAGGTCGCTGACTTATAGGACAAAGCAACTGACCTAGGCAATAGGAACTGCTACCTTGACAGCAAGGTCTTGGAGTTGCAGAGAGAGTTGGATGACAGGAAGGCCAAGTTCAACCATAGAAGAGACAGAGAGAGGTCCAAGGGGATTGATATGCTGAAAATCCATTCCAAGAACAAGACCATGACACAGGAGCTGGAGGAGTTCAGGAAGAAGGCCATTCGCAACTAGGGTCACCTGATCGAGGCACTCAGGCAGAATGAGTACCTACAGGACAAGTGTGAGAGGACTTGGTAGGCTTGGTAGAAGTCTGACAGGAAGCACCTCAGGGAGATGAAGGGTATGTGGGATCAGCTACCCAAGGAGATTCGTAGCAAGACGAAGCCTAGGATAGAGGAGTTTGAGTTAGCCCCGACTCACCTCAACCTAGATGCCTTCCCTACCCTACCTGGAGCCAAGCCTACTGAGGAGCTCGCCGAAGCCTTGAAGTACGTGTCCCGACTTCACAAGTCTGATGAGGAGATCGAGATCAAGAACAGCCGTATCCCAGCTGCGGTGTACGAGTTAGAGTAGATGACCCTATGTGGTCATGAGTCAAGTCAGTAGCTTTCATAAGTTGTACCCCCTGATGTACCCCTTATGAGATGTATTATGAGACACTATGCGTAGAATGATTCTCGCACGTCTTCAAGTGTAGCTACTGGAGATGATGCTATGTAATAAAACCCATGTAATGAATGTTTTGGATCTTATTGCATCTTATGGATCTTATTGCTTCTTTGTAATGAGTGTTGGATAGTGTAAATGTTTTTCTTTAAATCATCAAAAATCATGTAATCATATCGAATTATAAGCACTTTTGGCACAAGCACTAAATTCTCTATGATCCGTGTTGCAGATGCCGAACCGTCGATCTAATCGCCTAATGAACCGTGGACGTGCGCCCACCCCTGAACCAGTTGAACCAAATGGGGGACGTGGTGGCAACAACCGTGGCATGGCCATGGCCGTGGATGTGGAGGGATACCCTTCCACCTAGAGAATACTCCGCCGCCTGAGGAGAACATTCCTCCACCACCACCACCAAACCTGGTAGAAGTGATGGCACAGCAGACCCAGCTTCTTGTAGCTCTTGTTGAAGGGGCAAACCATCGCCAGGGAGGTTAGCAAAATGACTTCTAAAGGAAGCTGGAGGGATTCCTAAAGCTAAGGCCACCTACCTATGATGGCACCGACCCTGACCCGCTTGTAGCCGATGACTGGCTCAAGGAAATGGAGAAGAAGCTTGACCTCACTACTTTCACCGATGATGAGTGTGTTGGAGCTGCCACACACCAGCTCATGGGTGCAGCACGCACCTGGTGGGACAGTTTCAGTGATTCCCATGAGGACCCTACCCACATCCCGTGGGATGAGTTCGCTAAAGCATTCACTAAGTATCACATTCCCAAGGGTATCATGGAGGCCAAAGCCGAGGAGTTCCGCAACATCAAGATGGGAAAGGACAGGGTGACTGAGTACACTACTTGTTTCACCAACCTTCTGCGCTATGCACCTTCTTATGTTGTGAACTCTGAGAAGGAGAAGCTGTACTATTACCACAAGGGACTCAACCCGCATATCAAGCTGAAGTTTGGCGGTATTGAGAGCAACACATTGCGTGCTCTAGTGGATCGCTGCATCTAGATCGAGAAAGATCGTGCTGAAGCTGGAGAAGAGTACAGGGAGAGGAAGCGTAAGCTTGAGGAGTCCTTCTGTGGCCGTGATCGCAAGAGGTTTTGCAGAGATGCACCATCCAGGGAATGCTCTCGTCACAACAGGGATGACAACCCTGGATCGAGTAGGGGAAGTGGAGGCTACACCGCCAAATACTCCTGTCCTGCTTAGGATCGTTACACCCAGGACCGTTATGCTCAGGACCACAACAATCAGGACTGTTTCAACCATCCCTGCACAATAAATGAACACCCAGCACAGAACCGCTCCGCACCAAGCACTGGAAACTGGAAGGCACCCGCGTCAACCCCTACAGGCGGTACGCCTTTCACCTGCTTTGCTTGTGGCCAACCAGGTCACAAAGCCACTGAGTGCCCTCAAAACTCAGCTGCTCAGAAGTCTTAGTTCAAGGGATCAGCTACTCGTGGACGTCTCAACCACCTGGACGCCGAGGAAGCACAAGCTGCCCCTGACATGGTGTATGGTATGTTTTTAGTTAATGGCAATACTACATCAGTTCTATTTGACTCTGGAGCAACTTGTTCTTACATATCATCCAAGTTTGCACAAGAGCATGACCTGCCTATAACCCCACGTGAAAAGTCTATCATCACCAGTTCACCTTTAGGAGATCTAAAATGCACCCACATCTGTAAGGGAGTGAGTCTCACCATTGAGGGTCTTGTCTTTAAAGCCGACCTAACCCTTTTACCTTCCACTAGCCTAGATATCATCCTAGGTATGGATTGGTTAACCATTCACCAAGGTATCATATCATGTTCACCTAGATACGTCCAAGTGACCCACCCATCAGGCCAAGTCATTAGATGTGAACCCCAGTCTGGAAAGTCCACCTCTATCCTATGTGCCCTTAAAGCAAGTTCAGAATCACAAAAAGAGGAGAAGACAGTTCATGATGTGCCAGTAGTCAGAGACTATCCCGATGTATTCCCTGAAGAATTACTAGGTATGCCACCAGACCATGATGTAGAGTTCATCATTGATCTATTGCCGGGAACAGGACCCATTGCCAAGAGACCCTATTGCATGTCAGTTGATGAACTAGCTGAGCTCAAGAAATAGCTTGATGAGCTCATCTCGAAGGGATATATCAGACCCAGTGCTTCACCCTGGGGATCCCCTGTTCTATTTGTTAAGAAGAAGGATGGTTCAATGAGAATGTGCATTGATTATCGGAACTTGAACGCAGTCACCATCAAGAACAAGTACCCCCTGCCAAGAATTGATGATCTGCTTGATCAGCTTTGAGGTGCCAAGTATTTCTCCAAGATTGATCTCAGATCCGGCTATCACCAGATGAAGATTCGAGAGAGTGACATCCCGAAAACAGCCTTCATGACTAGGTATGGACAGTTTGAGTTCACTATGGTATCCTTTGGACTCACAAATGCTCCCGCATACTTCATGAACATGATGAACAAGGTTTTCATGGATGAACTGGATAAGTTCGTGGTAGTATTCATTGATGACATTCTTGTCTATTCACCCACCGCTGAAGAACATGAACATATGAGAACTGTGCTCGAGAAATTAGCCCAACATCAGCTCTACACAAAGTTCAGCAAATGTGAGTTTTGGCTACAGGAAGTTGCCTTCCTAGGCCATGTACTATCAGCTGAAGGTGTCGCAGTTGACCCAGCCAAGATTGAAGCTGTAAAAGAGTGGGATCAACCCCGTAATGTGACAGAAGTCAGAGGTTTCTTGGGATTGGCTGGATATTATTGCCGATTCATCGAAAACTTCTCCAAGATAGCCCGTCCAATGACCAATCTTCTGAAGAAGACCAAGGAGTTTGAGTGGACGCCCGAGTGTGAACAAAGCTTCCAGGAATTGAAATAGAAGCTTACCACAACTCCTGTGCTAGCATTGCCTGATATCAGCAAAGATTTTGTGGTCTATTGTGATGCATCCCGTCAAGGACTTGGCTGTGTATTGATGCAAGATGGAAAAGTAATAGCTTATGCTTCTCGACAATTGAAAGAACACAAGAACTGATACCCTACTCATGATCTTGAGTTAGCAGCAGTTGTGCATGCCTTGAAGATCTAGAGGCACTACTTGATAGGCAACAAGTGTGATATCTACACCGACCACAAGAGCTTGAAGTACTTTTTCACTCAAGAAGATTTGAATATGAGGCAACGCCGTTGGCTAGAGTTGATCAAGGACTATGACCTGGAAATTCACTATCATCTAGGAAAAGCTAATGTAGTCGTAGATGCTCTCAGTCGTAAGAGTTACTGTCACACTTTGATCACAGAATCCGTACCACCTGAACTCAAGGAGGAGATTGATGATTTCCAACTAGAGATACTACTGCATGGCTTGTTGAATGAGCTCCGCATATAGTATGATCTCATAGATCGCATCCATCAAGCTCAGAAAAATTGTGAAGAGATCAAATATCTCCGTGGTCTGATGAAACTAGGCTACAAGACCAACCACCATGAAGATGAACAAGGAACCATTTGGTTCAAGGACAGAATTTATGTACCTTCTGATCCAGCCCTACGAGAGGAAATTCTATCAGAAGCCCATGATTCTAAGTACTGTATTCACCCTGGAAATTCAAAGATGTATCAAGACTTGAAGAAACACTTTTGGTGGAAAGGCATGAAGACGGACATTGCAGGACATGTGGCACGATGTGACACTTGTAATAGGGCCAAAGCTGAACATCAAAGGCCTGCAGGGTTGCTAAAGCCTCTTGATGTTCCCGAGTGGAAATGGGAGAGCATATCCATGGATTTCATAGTTGGATTGCCCCGTTCACAGAAAAGCAATGATTCCATCTGGGTGATTGTTGATCGCTTGACCAAAGTTGCTCATTTTGTACCAGTTAAGACTAAGACCAATGCCAAAAAACTAGCAGATCTATACATTGAACATATTCTTAGATTGCATGGAGCTCCCTCTAGTATTGTATCCGATCGTGGCCCTCAGTTTGTGTCTCAATTTTGGGAAGACCTACACAGGTCCATTGGAACCAAACTTGACTTCAGTACCGCTTATCATCCACAGACAGATGGACAGACTGAATGAGTAAATCAGATCTTAGAAGACATGCTTCGCGCTAGTGTACTGAATTATGGCTCGGATTGGGAGAAATGCCTACCCTATGCAGAGTTCTCTTACAACAACAGCTATCAAGCCAGTATCAAGATGTTGCCATTTGAAGCTCTATATGGCAGACCTTGTAAGACACCTTTGATGTGGTCCCAACTAGGAGAAAGATCGTTCTTTGACTCCGCTAAGATTCAAGATGCAGATGAAAGAGTTGCTCAAGTAAAGGAGAATTTGAGAATTGCTCAAAGTCGATACAAGAGCTATGCTGACAAAAGGAGAAGAGAACTTGAGTTCAATGTGGGAGACTTCGTCTATCTCAAGGTATCTCCGCTACGTGGGACTGTCAGATTCCATGTGAAAGGCAAGCTTGCCCCTAGATTTGTTGGCCCATACAAGATTTGCAAGAGAATTGGAAAGCTCGCCTACAAACTTGAGCTACCTAAGGAGTTGACGGGTGTACATCTCGTATTTCATGTATCCCAGCTACGCAAATGTTTGAGAGTGCTCGATGAAGTGATCCCGACTGATACACTTGACATTCAAGATACACTTGAGTATAGAGAACATCCTATCAGAATTCTGGGCAGAGATACCAAAGAAACCCGAAGCAAGACTATTCCTATGTGCAAGATCCAATGGAGTAATCACACTGAGAGAGAAGCAACATGGGAGAAAGAGTCGGACCTCCGACTACAATATCCTTACCTCTTTAAAGAGTACATTACACTTTAATCTCAGGGACAAGATTCTATTAAGGGGGTAGGACTGTAACAACCCAGAAATCCACACACCAAAAATCACAACTACAAATTTTTTCTTAAAATCCCATGTGATGATGAGTGACATTGTAGGAGCCAACCCTAAGATTTGCATTAGAAGTAACCCAACCTAAGTCCACACATAAGCATGGCATATCATTTGTTAATTATGATTATTAAATTTCCAACAAATAACATGTTGCATACAATGTTAACTTAAATTGTGATTTGTGTTTTCAATTGCTTTATGCTATGTTTAACAATTCCATTAAAGTAATAACCCCTAAAGTTATTATTAAACGAAATTCCCTAAATTCCAACAAATAAGTTACCTCAGTTTTGAATTCAAATTCTAAACCAAATTTGAATTCAAATAATGGATAAGAAAAGAAAAATGGAAAAAGGAAAAGGAGAAGGCCTCGCAACCTAGGCCTGCTCGGCTTCTCGGCCCGCCAGCGTGCAGCAGCCCAGCCAGCCCAACCACACCCGCATTCGCCCGGCGCGCGCGCGTGGCCCAGCTTGTGGCCCAGCGTCGCCCGCGCGCCCTCAGCTCGCCAGCAGTCGCTGCCACCTTGGCCCCGCGCGTCAGCCGTGCGCTGCTCACCCGCGCGCCTCTCTTTCCTTCGCTCGCAGCCACTGCCACGCGGGCCCCGCACGTCAGCCACCCCGTCCACAGTGTCATCTTCTCCACACCAATGCCTCAACCACCCGTCGACCGAACGCCGACAGCGGTGACAGGGGCGGGCCAGGGGGGGTCACGCCCGGGGCATGACCTTGTCCCCTTGCGCCATGCCCACGCAACCACTAGCAACCGTCAGATGCAAGCTCGCGCTCCGATCACCCTTAATCCCCATCCGCCGCTCGTCCATGCCGTAGTCGAAGCTCCGGCTACAAAAGCCTCGACCGGGAGCCCTAGCGCTCGTCCCATTGCCCGCCGCCACCTCGATGGCCATCCACTGCGCACCCGAACCAAGAGAGAGGAGGGAGAAGGGAAAGAAGGGGGAGGAAAGTGCCGAAGCCACCATGGAGGAGGAGGTCGTCGGAGCCAAAGACGACGCCGGTGTTTCATCACCGACGCGGTTTGGCACGGCACTGCACGGCTTTGGAAGCTTCACGGCCTCGAATCGACATGGCATCGCCATCCATTCTTCCATGCCACCCACGGTGAGCCCCCTTCTGGTCTCTCTCTGCCGCCGAACCTCACCGTCAGCCATGGCGCTCTATACCATGGGCGCGTAGGCTAGTGCCTTGTCTCTGGCCACTAGGAACACACGCACCACGTGCACAACCACAACCATGCCATGACTACCCCACTGGAGATCCATAGATCACTCACGCGCCTCGCCGCCGTCACCATCGCCATGGCCGCTGGAGCCCCTACCGGCCACCGAGAAACCAAAGCCCCGCCTTGAGCTCGAGACGCCCTCGCCATGTCCACACGAATCCGTAGGAGCCAACACACCCCACCGTGATGCTTCACCGTGGCCGTAGCACACCCGCATGCCTCGCCGTCGTCTTCACCATCACCGTGGCCGCCGGATGTCTCTACCGGCCACCTGGGAACCCGTAGCCTCGCCATGTGCCCAGGACGCCTTCGCCGTGCACCCACGAAACCGTAGAAGCCCCATCTGCCCAGCACTAGCCACCGGAGAGCCGGCGTGCGTGACCTCACCACCGGCAAGCACTGCCGAGCCACCGCTCACCATGGCCAGCACCTTGGGAAGCTCTGGTCGCCACCTTAACCCCGTAGACGCAGTCGCTGTGGCCCGAGGAAGCTTTTCCCCACACCAATCGGACACCAGCCTCGCCACGGAGGCTCACAGCCAGCTCGCCGCCGGTAGGAGCACCACCATGGGAGAAAAATAGGGGAACACCCCCCCCCCTCACCGGCCACCTACACGTGCACCCGGAGTACATGGACCACGCTTGGGAGATGAAGGGTGGACTCGGTCCACCGCAGACCAGTCTACGGTCCATGGACCAGCATCACTTGGTCCACCGTAGACCGCAAGCCATGGACCACAGCCCAATAAGAGCCCACGACCGTGATGTGGCAGTGTCACAGCGTGCCACGTGTTCGGCCCGGCCTGGCCTAGACCGACCCAACCCGAAGCCCAACCGACCCAGTTCGGACCCGGCCCGTATTGACCATTGACTGGTCAACGCTGACCATTGACCTAGCCCCACATGTCAGTGACACGGACACCCTGGACCCACACGTCAGATGTTGACGTCATGATGACGTCACGTGGGACCCACATGTCAGAAGCCAGCACAGCCGAGGTGATGTCATGCTGACGTCACGCTGACATCAGCTGCTGACGTTAGCAGCCCAGGCCCACATGTTAGTGACCTTGACTGTTGATCGTTGACCGTTGACTCATCGTTGACCAACATTGACTTTGACCGGACCCACCTGTCAATGACCTAATAGCCTTTGGCCCCACCTGTCGGTGTGGACGACGTTGCTGACGTCATGCTGATGTCAGCTGGGCCCCACCTGTCAGCTCAGAACCGTGATGCTGACGTCATGCTGACATCAGCAAGCCACGTGGACCAACCACAGCATGACACGTGTCAGCCCAGGATTAATTCAGCCTTTTTGCATTTTCAGAAATAGATTTAAACTTCAGAAATTCATAACTAATTCATATGACCTCAGAAAAATACGAAACTAGGACCAAAATTCATCTAAAATCAAGCTCTACGCAATGAACCCATGTTTGAGTGCATTTGGCTCTTTTGAATTTTCATTGTTCCTTTGTGCTATTCTATAGATGTCGCTAACGCGACTATAATGCGATCGTTTGCAGACTCGGAGGAGAAATAGATAGACGAGGATTGTGAGTACCGTGAGAAGTACGGAGACGACTACACTGAAGGTGCCACATCCCACCCAATATCATAGCACCTATTATGCATGGCTAATATAGAACTGCTATGGCTTTACTTCATTGATGTAATCACACTGTGATAGGACTTGCATGGCAGTATGCTGACTTGATGGCCTCTACCTTGACGCAACCTTACCCCTGCTCACCCAGCTGTTAGGCTAGTCACATGCTTGCTACTATACTTCATTGCTTATTACTTCTGCTACGCTTGCACTATATTGATGCGTGGTGGAAATTGGTGTTATCTGGACTATGGGGAGAGTGCTGCGTGTGTGACTTGGGTGTGTGGAGGGTGAGGGTTGTGTTGACCAAGTTGGAGTATACGACGAGCCTGGGGCAAGTCTTGCTATGGGATGCTACCTGGGCACCCTGGAAATGGATACCTGTGGTGGGTAAATGGTATATGAGGTGGACCTGGGTGTGAACCTGTGACGGGTGGAGCCCGGGATGGAGGTGCTATGGTGGCACGATAAATGGAAACCCTGATGGAGACATTCTGGCTTGGTCATCCCTAAGGACTTACTAGTACTCAGACTCATCGGGAAGCCTTACGTACCACTCACCCTATATGGTGCGGGACGGCTGGACTACTTGGTAGGATATTGCCACTACTGCTAGGTTGATAGCGGACAGTGTAAGGAGGTACGGGGCGTGGAGGATTTTCCCCCACACCCTTCTGAGACTTCATGGAGACCATGTGGACTCGGCTCATGACTCACAGTTTCAGCCACCCCAGACTTGACTTGGGGTGAACCAGGGCTGAATGGTAGAGTGGCATTATCCTAGGCTAGCAAGCGGCCAGAATCAGCCTAGTTGACGACGGTCAGCGAGGAAGGCAGATATCTTGTGGTTATGTAAAACCTCTACAGAGTGTATGGTTGATCGATCGATACATGTGCCGACTTGTCGGCTATGGACCTTTCCTGGGGTTCGCTTAAACTAGATAGTGAGATGAGTCCTTCTCTTCTTCCCCCATGAGAGAGTGTCGGTCGTAGCCAGGGGCTATGGGCCTTGAGACAGTGCCGAGAGGGAGTTGGCCTGTCGACTAAGCGATGGTATGGTATGGTGATGGTATGGAGATGGTGGTATGTCGATCCCAGGATCGAAACCTGGCCCTGGAATGGGAATGGGTGGAATAGGTGTGGAAATGGTGTTAAAACTTGACTATACTGTTATATACTTGATATGCTAAAATTAATAGGAAACCCCAGCCTTATAGGCCCCTTTTGACTATATCCAACTTGCATCCAATCTCCACAAAGCAATGCTCATGGGGTTGGGAGTGGCTAGTACAAATCATACTGATAAATTTTGGCATACAGGTTCTGCTGAGTATAGCTCCGAGGAGTTTGACGGTTGAGGGGTTCGTGCCTACGCTCGAGTTTGGCGATCTTATCTTCAAGTTGTTCTGAATGAATGCTACTTTTGATTCCGCCAATGTGGCGATGTAATAATTTATATAATTCCGCACTATTTGTACTCTGATATTATCATTGTATGGATGTGATATTCAACTGGAATTTGGGTAATATGATCTATCACGGTCTTATTACACTTCAACTCTGTGGTTTTCCCTTTGTGGAAATTGGGGTTGTTTCAAATATGGCATTTCCTTAGTTAGATTATCAGAATGACACCACTTGCCAAGTCCATTCATGAATTTTACTCAATATTTCTTATGCATAGCTTCAACTTGATAGAAAAACATAATTAGGTGATATAGCATGCTATGTAACATGATTAAAAGAATTAGTTTTGGGTACAACTGTCAACTTTGTATAATGTAGAGAATTAACAATATAGGTGTGGCAAATTCTTCTACGCCCCTACTTACCCCCATCAAATTGCCCTTGGTGGCATACAACTCAACTATAGCTTATTATTGATCTCATGTTTCCTAATTTACTAAGCACATTGCACAATAGTAAGAGTCTACAAAACATAAAAGAATATGTTACTTTGTTTTGGTGAATGTCCTTCGAATGCCTTGACCTAGCCCAGTAGATTACTCCTTCATTCGCTACCTCCTTAGTTCGTTGTGTCTTCGGTGTTGTGGTTCACTCTTCCTCAGCTCCACTCACCATGGCACACTACTCTGCACGTGCATTGCAAGGAATGGTTTTGTGGACACCACCGCAAAGGCAACAATTTTCTTTATTTGTTCACCTATGCGTGAGGAAGTGAGACATTCATGGCATATTGTAATGCTTGATCTATTTGTGCATCTCACCCTTAACCATGCTTGACCTGATCACCATGAATATCAAAAGTGGGCATCAATGCCATGCCACCTCCGAAATGTCTAGGGCTAGGGCATACCTGACATCAAGTGCATGTGACAGAGCTCAATAACAATTGTGTCAAAAAAAGGTGGCATCAAAATGGACTAATCACAACAGAACAAATTATTACAACAATGCACAAAGCCATCATGGATGCATGAGAATGACTAAGCATTGTGCCATAGTAGTTCTAGTCAAAATTGCTTATAGAAGTCAACAACACACCGAACTATGCGGGCAATGTAATTTTGTATGTATTGGCCACTAAACCCACACAACACAAGGCAGTGGCATGGTTGAAATGGCCAGGAAATACAAACTCTCCATAACTATTTGCAACAAACATGGTAGCTTTGTGGATGTTCTCAACCCACCCCACCTGCATCACTATAAACATGGTACCATAAGAAGAATTATTCCAAATGATCTAAAGTAATTTCTTTGCAAACTATAAGATAGGTAGACACGTTACCAAAGTCCAAATTTGTGAGTGATGGGCTCCCTACTTCTTTTCCTCTAGCATTGTCCTACCCAATGTTGTCAACATCGAGCTCAGGGGCATCTTGACCCACGCAAGGGACCTTGAGGTGGCAGCGCTTCTCCTTGATGTGGTATGCTTGGTCTGTGAGGCACACATAGAGTCAGACTTTTCCTATGTTGTCTTCCATTGTTGGGCCTAGTTCTCGTGTTTGGATGACACTCACAGCATTATTGATCTCCTCATCAAAGAACCATAGACTAGAACTATTAGGACCCTTGGCAAAGCGCTCTCGTGCTTACTACATTAGGATCTGACATCTAGGTTGTTGCAACTTTTGAGTGAGAAGGATTCCCCCACCTCAACTATCGCTTGCCACTGGTCATGGTCGTTGAAGGTGGTGACGCTAATGAGCCATGTCTTATATTTTGCCACATAGGGCCTCTGTGACCAACCTTTGGCTCATGGCGACAATCCTTGTACCCTAGTTCACCCTTAGTGGGACCCTGTTCGACCACCTGTTGCCATGTGGCAGTCTCTACAAGGATGTTGGACCATGGGCTAGGCTCAATGTTCCATGCATCACCGTTGTTCTATGACTATTTGGGGGATATGTCTAACATTGATGGATTAATGGCTACCACCACTTTGTAAGTGTCATATTTCCTCATATTTCTAGTCAACCTACTTGGGAGGCACACTAGGAGACCTTTGTCCCCTATGTTGTGGAGATATGCCAATATCGATCGCACCACAATGTTGATTCTCTTGCTGTTATAGATACTAGAGCAACGCCCTCCAATCTTGCTCCATACATGGTCCCATATATAGAATTGGGCCCCTAGGTATATCCTTCCCACCTTTCCTTGATGGCAGATGGTCATGCTCTTGGGCCAAATGTATCTAGACTCATCACCCTATGATGCATTTTCAATTTCCTCTTTTGGGACTTGGTGGTGTCCCCAAATGAGTTGGAGACCCATAAGGCCTCCTCTAGTTAATATGGTATCCCATCCTTCGGTGATGGATGATCACTTCCTAGCAAAGGTTTGCAAAAATGGAGCAAGTGCAAAGTCACAAATGTCAAGACCAAACTTGTTGCCAAGGAGGTTCTTCATCATATGGAAATTGCAAGAGGTTTATGACCTCTCCCAAGGGGAAGAGTGGATGAGAAGGAAGCTGAAGCTTCATAGCCTAGGGTTATCTTCTCTTGAGTGCACCATAGCACATCTATGTTCTCGAGTGCTTTACCTTTGTGAGGGTGATGCAAATACATCCTTCTTCCACTCAGTTGTTGATGAGTGCCATCCGTTGTTCTTGGCAAGCACTATTGTCCTTCAAGAGTTACTCCTGAGGTCACTTGCTTAAGGCCATTGTAGCCACATCCCTTCTACCAATTCTGTATGGACGAGTCCCAAGATATTAGGGCATGTATGTTTCCCATGATAAAGTAGACAAATAGGGAAGCATTAGGGAACTAGAGGGACAAAACAAAAGCAAACAAGCCAATAAAACCAATTCTACAACGAGTGGGACTCTGAGCTCTCCAAAATTATCTAGTTTTAGCTTAACTCTATTAACTAATGGATTCGCTAAGTGAATTCCTATCAGATATTGGATCTCCAATCCCCATCCCCATATAGAGAAAACTTCCAAATCCCTATCTTCGTCCTGACCATCAGGAAAGGGGATTTTCCTCTCATCATAATCCCCACTTCAATGATGAGGCCATGGAAGATTAGTGATGACAATTGTTAAGGAGGAGTATAGGGCTAAGATTCCTTTAGGGATTGCTTGGTTCTCACTGTTAAGGTATAATAGTCAATGGTATTAGTGTAATCCCCCAGTCTAGGGTTTCCCTCTTGTATCTCTCATGTACTTTATAAAGTTATCTTGAATGCTAAACCGTAAGCAGTTGGTCACCCATTGTTTAGCATTTAGGCCATTTAGACGGTGTTTAAATGGAGTTAAACGACATAACCGATTTTGTATAGTAAGTAGTAACACTAGAATATACAATTTTTATGTATGCAAAAGTCAAATATGTTAGAAAGTATACATATTGCACATGTAAAAAGTAAGTATTCTATAAATAATTCTTGTTGGAAGAAAACTAAATCCCACTCCACCTTCTACGCTTATGATGTTAATTATCTAGATATGGTAGTTGTAATCCTCCTATTTACTAAATGGTAAATTAAATGGCCATTTACCTCATTTAATCACATTTAACTCGATTATGTTTAGACTATTTAGATGGGTATAAATGGTCCAACAATTTAATTCACCATTTAGGGCCTAAATGACATGGGCAACCTTCATTTATCGTTCAAATAGACTAAATGATCGGTTAGGTGAATAGAATATATATAGTCGCCATTGGGCCTCAATACAATCATCCAATTCAGCCTCCCTTATTCGTAAGGTGGTATCATAGGTCTAGGTTTTGTGAACCGGCCACTACCCTCTCCCTACTATGCTCCCCCTAAGAGAATCCATCGCCACTCCTAAGGGTAGCTTTGTAGATCTTTTTTGTCCTGCAGCAGTGATCCATCTTCAAGACATCCACTCCTATTGTAGTGGGACTATCATGGGTTCGATTCCACAGCACTGATTAGTGATCTTAACGTGGGTTGACGCATGTGATTTCGGTGGCATAAGCACTTAAGACATAAAGGGTTTATCCTGATTCAAGCATATAATCCATACATCTAGCAGTGGTGTTCATCGTGTTAGAATGCTTAATCATGTTCTTACCATCGAGAGAGAGAAAGAGGTGGTAGGAGAGCGCTATGTTGGTGATCTAGGGTTTGATCGCTTGATCTGGGATCTGATCTCTTCTATAGGAGCTCATGCCTAGCCTTATATACTGGAGGGCACTGGGAGTACAAGGAAACAGAGCTCTATGTAGTTCTTTGGGTTTTATGTCCTGATCTTAGGTTGGCGGTAGTGTCAGGTGCTGTCCCTCGTCGATGTAGCCGATAGAACTTAATCATCCATGACACCCTTTGCTAGAGTTTAGATCATGCGTTAGAGCTAGAGTTGTCATTGTGTCGTGCCTAAATCCATCTTCCCCATGGTGTCTATCGCACGCTAAGGAAATAGCCTACATGTCAAAGGAGGCCTAGTGAGCCTAGGCATGTCCTTATAGTGGTCGAGCACCCATCCTTGTCGTGTTGCATCATGCCCCAAGCATGACCCAAAGTTGAGGCTAGCAGACATGGTCTCCCTAGGGCGAGGTGACAAGCACCCTATGGCTCTGCCTGTGTGTCAAGTTTAGAGCATCTGATAGATTTTGGTAGAATATTCATCATGTCGATCGAGGTGGGAAGCCTAGCCCGAGCAACGTGAGGGCCTTAGTGGTTCTCCTTGGTCGGCTGCAAGCTTCCAAGGTCGGGAGCCCCATGAGCCCAACCGAGCCCCTAAATGCGGACGATTTGGTCACAGTATTCGCTTGGCTTGTCCTCCGGGCGCTAAGCCTTTCTCTGAAGTGGCCCGCTTTAGGCCCGTTGGGCTTCTTTGATGATCTAGATTGTGCGCATGAGCGCACACGATGGGTGTAACCCTTGAACCCCTAGCTAGTTAGAAGAATCATTTAGGGGGTTAGCTGTATTGTATGGCATTAATCCTAGGGTTTAGGTAACCCTTGTTTGATATTCAATAGGGGACTCTGCCCTATCATAGATGCCCGCCCGTGCACTGCCTCGATTCCATGCCATCTATAGTTGTCATCCACACCATCTGTGCCATCATCTACGATGTGATCACCATTGGTCACCCTTCGCAGGCTGCCTAGTTATGGATTCACCCTTCGCATGCTTCTCAACTCCTTGTGGTCGACACACCAATTGTGGTATTCTCTATCTACCATCTTCATCCATGCAGGTGTGTAGGGCCGTTGTGAGTCTTCTCCACATAGAGGTGGGACCTTCATCTGTGTGGTGCTATCACAAGTCCTCATCCGCACTCTCCAGCAGCCTAGTCATGCGTGGCGTCGCTCTCTAGTGACCCAGTGGCCACTCGACCGTCTGCGTGGTCATATTCACCCATCCGCCTACCCATCTGCTGCTCTCGTCAAGTAGAGGCAGCGAGTCTTTTCCTTCAAAAACATGAGATACATATCACCCCTTTCTCCTCTAGTGTTTGTTTCTCCTCTATAGTAGCTCTACAAGCCTGTGTGTACTGAGATTTGGGTATTTCACTCTCCCTATCATATTGTTCTAATGCTGCAATTCATTCAAGAGGATAATAGTTCCATTTCAGAGTCTGTTGTTGCTAGTGTGTTTAAGCCATATTTCCTAAATTTTGTTGCATATATTGCATCGGACCATCGGTGTCCATCCAAATCCAGTTCTACACTCCTATAATTTGTCAAAGCAATGTGTGTCGACAAATTCATTATCAAACCAACCATTTTTTCTTCTTATTTGATTAGTTGAATCATGTTGATTTTGCTAATCATCATCATCATTGATGTGACTCTACCCTCTTGATCTCTTTCATAGCCATTTTGCTACATGTCATGATCAATGGTCATTTATTTGTCGTCATCACCATACTATCCTAATGGTGTTGTCTTGCAACAATAATCGATCTCTCTATTTTTCGATTGGCTTGAGTTGACACATCTCTATATTCTCATTGAGTTCAAAGTCTCCAAAGAGAGGTTCATAGTTGAAGTACTAATTGTGAAGACTTGAGGTATTTGTTGAAGTATGGGTTGTGAAGGCAGTATCCTCTTGTGGAGTTTATCGACATTGTTCAAAAGTTCCACGCTTCAATGACATCTTCCTTTTTGGATATTGGATGTATTAGTGTATTTTTTTAGACTATTGCATAGTAATAACTCTCTAAATGCAATGACATTGCATTCACATTGCATTTGTGAAGTGGTGTTAAAGTATAATAGTCAAGAGTATTAGTGTAATCTCCAAGTCTAGGGTTTTCCTCTTGTATCTCTCATGTACTCTATATATAGTCACCATTGGGCCTCGATACAATCACCAAATTTAGTCTGTCGTATTCGTAACACTTGCTTCTCTAGTACCTATCAAACATCATGGATGCATGGTGCGAAGCCATAGTGTGTACAACTCCCAATATGGAGCTTTAGTACCCACCGTCCACCATTCATCGTTGATGGCCGTTACCATTAGAGGTCAAGGTGACTACATCGACCGTAGTGGAAGTGCATGTCACAAACTTGAGCGCACGCCGATGGCTTGTAGGCCACCAAAGATGTAGCATCTTCTAGCCTCAAAGGATGAGAAGGTGGAACAAAGAAGAGACAAATTTGTGAATGCTACCATACAAACTAATGGGTATAAGACGAGAGGGGCCTATGAGACCTCATAAGTCCATGCTTGTGCGGTGTATGTTGTTTGCTCACATGTTGGCAATGGACTACTAGCGGCTAGTGGAGGAGTAGTTTGAATAGGATGTGGCAATCGGGTTTACCTGTGATGGGGCAAAAGATCGAACATTACTTGATGGGCCTCGGCTCCACACCATTTTCAATTAGGTAATATATGCAAATTGGCCTACATATCATATAAACAAGGCCCACGAGGAAAATGGGGATGGTACTGCTCCATCGATGAGGATAGATTTCCCTATTTGCGTAAGTGTGGGAATAAAACTCCCCCTCCCCATCCTCTAATAGGTGAATTCCCTGCAGGAAAATAGGAATTGGACCCCACTTGTCTTCCTATAGTCCCTCCAAGTTGTGTTGGAGCTAGTTTCTAATGACAGCTATGATTTTGCACTTTACTATGTCAAATTTAGATAGATACAGTAGAACTGAGTAATCAAACAATTTTAGTAATAAATTTGTGGCGATGGCTCTAAGAAAGATTGCTCAATGTTCGAAGTATCTTATTATCGAAAGATAAGCAGCTACAATGAAAACAAAAGTTATGTTTTGCAAGTTAATCTTATAGCCTAGTTATATTTTTCAAACAAAAGGCTCTACTAATGTAGGCTTTGTTCGGCTGCTCGTAAAGCGGCTTGTGCCAATTTATACGGCTGATTTGTTGGGAGAGAAAAATATTGTACCATAGCTTATAAGCCGGCTTATAATGGTAGCCGAACACTCACATAGATTTTTTAGCATCACATGATTGTGCCCATTAATAGCAAATTAAGTTTTCTTCAAGAAACTTGTATAAGGATTCAGGACTCACAGTATTCTGTCGCAAGGAATCATTCTGGTCTCTGGACTCATGGTTTGACGTTAACCACTTCTCATTCCATGAGAACCATATTAGTACTGATCCATCCTGAGGAATTGACATATATGTATAACATGAGAGAAGATGCCAGACTAAAAAAAAATATGTGATGAGGAAAATGAGAATAGAGCTCACACCGTAAAGTCCAAGAACACAAAATTTTGGCTTCCTTCTATGGCCAAATTCCAATAGGTATGCCCCTTTCTTGAGAACAATGATAACCTATAGAAATACCATGTAACGGTGAAGATTTCATCTAGCAACAGTGGAATGTAAAGGTGCAAATTCATGGAATAAAGAATGTGTTTTGAGTAATATGATCACCCATATTTTCATATACCCTGGCTTTGTAGCTTGAACTCAAGTTATAAAGTGGGAAAAATAACAACATGCTCTCTAGATAGCACCGCAAAAAAAAAAAGATTAGTGAAGACTTCTTTTCACACAAGGTTACCGATTTCTCAGAAGTTCCGGTGAAAATTCTCCTATTGCTTGTCCAGACAAATTTTGCAATAGAATATTCAGAACATTCTGGTTTTTGGAGCTGAAAAAATTTGGTGTAAATACTACACAAGACGTTGGAATTATGAAGACGTTGGTTCTTTGGATTTATTAGAAGGGTCTCTGATCTTTCATTAGCATAAATTTTGGACAAAAATCTACATTAGTACTACGGACAAGATTACTTCTGAAGTTGTGGTAGGAAAATAAAACAAACAAACAACAACATGATAGAATATGCAAGTAGTGTTTTCTAGTAACCAATACTCAACGTGACACTGCTAAAGCATAAACACCCAGGGGCTGAGCAATAACTGGTGCAGGGGGATGTAGCACCGGTTTTGCATCTACATCCGTTCCGGCTCATCGAGGAGCCATATTCCTGTGGTAGTACTAATCAATCCCACCACGCCAGTTCCGTTCTTGGAGCAGTCGCGAGTCATCAGCAACTTGATGCATCGCTAGCTATTGAGTAGATCGATAGATTGGACACACGTAAATGTTGTTGCTTCCGCTCCTCTTCCTTTCTTACTCCAGATTCCTCTGTTGTTTCTTTTCCTATTTTTCTCTACCATATTTAGGATCCGTGCTTATATAAAGTCAGTTCCTTTTTAAAAAAGACTAAGGATAATTAAAACTCAGGCTACACTTTTTCATATGCTGCTGAAAACCAGTACACCATATGATTTATTTAGAGGCTCAGCACTCGCGTTTTGGGCTCTCCCAGCACCGGATTTTTTTCATGGTTTCTTCCTCCTCTCAACGCGCCGCTGCAGCCCACCGCCCTACAGCCCACGGCCGTAGAGCTCCGGCAACAGACCCTACCGCCCGCGGCAACCTCCGTCTTCTCCTTCCCCCTCTTGCCGCCGCAATGGCCATGGATGCCCCTGTCCTGACCTGGTCCATTCGCCTCCTAAGCCGCCAGAACCCTAACTGCTGCCCTCCCGCCGTCCCCACCGTTGGCTAGCTGGCCTGCCTCTCCCCCGCTGGATTTGGAGAAAAAGAGAGGGAGAGGAAGAGAAGAGAAAAATCGAGTATTCCAACACTCAGAGTGTTGGATAGCATTCCTCTTTATTTAGAGGATGAGGAAAAAATATGAATAGCAATTTCAGAGATAAATTGTAAAAACCCGTTGCAACGCACATCGCACGGTCAAAGATCTATATCCATAAGAGAAAGATAGGGCCCAAATTCAAAATATAATCAATTCAGCACCAACTGTGTAGTCTAGCACCTCTTTCTAGCTTTTCGCCTCCGCCCGCTGTAACACCCCCGGACAAACAGAAAATAACGACTAGTTCCTCAGGGTAATAAGGGCGTGTTTACATTGTAAAGCTTCCTTTGGCTAGCTCAACTATGGTCAAGTAGCCAGTCCAAGAAATAGCTCACAAAAGCCTTTTCTTTTACTCCCTCCGTCCCATGGAAAGTATCGTTTTTTATTTTTAGACTTCTTATTTAACTGTTCATCTTATTCAAAAAATTTATGTAAATAATAAAATAAATAAATTACTATTAAAATATCTCTAATGATAAAATAAGTCATAACAAAATAAATAATATTTATATAAAAAATTTGAATAAGACAAACGGTCAAACAAGGAGTCTAAAAGTCAAAAACGACGCTTTCAATGGGACGGAGGGAGTAGTTATTATCGCCTTGCTTGGCAACCGAACTGATATTGTTTTTCTTTTCTTTTTTTTTGTTCTACCAAGTACCAAATCGCAGCCTTTGCTCGGCAAGGCTAGAATCATTCTTGCTTAGGATATACTGATGCAACCCACTGTTGGCCAGTCCTCTGAAAGCAGCTTTCACCCTACACACAACACCAGACCAGTCATCCGACGATGCGTTGCGGACCAGACTAGAGGAAAGCATTCGGTACCAAAGAATCCAATACTACTACAGTCTCTCCGCGGAAAACGGAACCAAGAAGCTACCAAATCCATGCCCCATGCCAACAGTTCAACTGTTGTATCTCTAATTGCTGGGAACTAACAGAAGCCCTGATCGACACCACTAGCTAGAGCAGAGTTGACGAACAGAAGCCCTACCACTATTACTAGAGCAGAATTCAGCGCCATAAAAAACGAAAGGGGAACACGTTGTCGAGAGCATCCATCGATTTCGTGACCCCCAAAAACAAGGAGCTAAGGAAAGAAAAAACGAGCATAGGCCGTGCCAGGAAGAATTCAACAGTATTTCGACGAGGCAAAGAGGAGCGGGCATCCAAGACGCAAACCTGATCGACTCGACGTCGCTCTCCATGGAGCCGGCAAGACCGACATGGATCTCGCGATGCATTCAGCATCTCCGCGGCGGCAGCCTTCCTCGTCCTCACCGCACCACCCAACGCGACAGCCGACCCTCGACATGGACCTGTCGACCCTCGTCGCGAAATCGGCGACGGCGAGAGGGCTAGGACATGGATGGGGATTAAGGAGTGTGGGATCCTAGCTCGAAGAAGAGAGGAGAGGGGTTTGACGAGGCTTGAGAGTGCGAGAAGAGAGAGAGTAGCACGAGGAGGGGAGGACAGGCGCTTTCTATCTCGTGGGCTTTTTGGCTGTTGCGGGAGTTTGTTGCTGCCTGCGTGCGCGGTGTGACTTTGTGCATTGCAGTGCTTGCGGGGCTTGGCTGTCTTTATGCAAGAGCCGTTGACAGCAAGGCAAGCCTCTTCTGTACCCGCCTGGTGGTGTGGCTGTGACCTGTGGGCTGTGGGCTGTGGTGGGCTGGCGTGCAAGGCGGACCGGCGCCACGAGGAGAGCTGGAGCAGTATCACTAAATTTTCACGAGATCTTTTAGATAGATATAAAATCCGGCCTCTGCATACACGTGAGATACATATATAGCCAAAAGATACACGAGTTCTTTGACTCAAAGCCTTAAACCTAAAGGAACCAAAAAACGACAAGAAGAGGGCTTAACAAGGACTAGAAAAACTAGAAGACTAGCTGCCGAATTTCTTTTTCGTCATTGCTTTCAACTTGTTTTGTCTTCACGAGAGATGGTGCCAAAGTACGGTGGCTGAGAGCATGAGAGCATGTTTAGCAACTCGGAGCCGTTCATTTAATCAGGTTGCCGAAACAAGCCCCAAGGATTGGAAGCATGAATAACAAAAGTACCTTTCCACGTCATCGCATATTCTTAGAAGTGCTTTCGCTTTAATCCGATTTCTGTACGACGAAGCAGCTTCTAGACTCTAATTATACACCTCAACTATCTTATAGATTTCGATTTCATGTTATGTTTTTTGTCTATCTACATATAAAAGAGGGAGGAGATGTGGAGAAAGAAAATTAAAATAGCTTTCTATGAAAAGCTAAACTGTAATGTTATATAAGAGAACGTCCCGTTATAATAACCGAGGATAAATTAAGCCGCGGATGGTAACTGATAGGGGAGCACGGTACACATGACTAAGTGAGTCCCCCAATGCAATAAAGAAATGAGTTTAGTCAGGTTTAGAGCTAGCAAATAATTACTAATTAGATAATTGAAGAAGTTATCTATTACCCTCTCTGTTCTAAAAAGATATGATTTTGAGATAGTGTTAAATAATATAATCTTAAATTTGATCAAATTATTATAAAAACATTAATACTTATACTACATAAGTATCCTTAGATTTGTCATAAGATATATTTATTATATTATATACATATTTAAAGTTATAAATGTTGATGCTATTTTCAATAAACTTTATTAAATTTAAGATAGTTTGACTAGACCATATCTACTATTGCATCTTTTTTTAAAACGAATTAGGCATAAGAACTATTGATTATATTAAAAATAAAAAGTTTAGACCTGTCGAAACAACATTACAACAATAAACCCCAGAGGAGTCAGTGACAATGATGACGACGACAGAAAGAAAAACAAACCAAAGCCACTACAAAGTAAAATGACGGGCATCGATAGCTAAATTGACAAGAACATAGAAGGCTCGTCATCAGCAGCGAATTCTAGTGAAGAGGCAAAGGGATCCCCGCCATAAGGTCCTAGAAAGCATGACCTTTTGTACACATGAGTGACTCGAAGAGATTCATTGGCAACAATTCTCTTTGATGCACTCTGCATATTCTTGAATTCTATCATCATTGAGCTTCATGTCATTCCCAACGATCCTAGTCTTTTAGAACTTTATACTTAGCAAGGCGAGCGCTTCGACAAATCGATGATTTGTCCTTAGACTTGCGATGTCGTGTTGTCTGTGGGGTCACTAGTGGTGTGGGGTGGACAGGCTGGCGGACTGGCCATCTTAACCTACAGAAAAAGACTAAGGTTTTGTTTAGTTTCTCCCCTAAAGTTTACTCTATATCACATCGGATGTTTGGACACATGCATAGAGTATTAAAATATAGACTAAAAATAACTAATTGCACAGATTATGACTAATTTGTGAGACAAATTTTTAAGCCTAATTAGCCTATGATTTGACAATGTGGTGCTATAGTGAACATGTGCTAATGACGGATTAATTAGGCTTAATAAATTCGTCTCGCGGATTACGGAGGACTTTTATAATTTGTTTTATTATTACTATCCGAACACCCCTACCCAACGTGACTTACTCCCTGAATTTAAACGGCACGGGTGACGCTGTGTTGCTTTTTGAACGGATCGTTTCATCAGGCACGGACGCACGACTATCCATCCGCATACAGTGAGCATATCTCCTACAATTACATTACAACTATAAAAAGAACAAAACTAAGACAACCGTTTCGTGCGACAATTGCTTCGGTCGTCGCTCTGCCCCGCCCCTGCGATCCCGCCCGCGCCCCCGCACGGACGCACTGCACCTCGGGCAGCCGGGGTTCGATTCCCACGCCCCGCGCCCTATTTTCTTCTATTCTGAAAAAAAACGTTGGGCTACCTGCCGACCGCATCTCCGCCCGTGGGGGAGGACACGGCTGCTGTCGCCCTGCACGGCCTCACGCGGGAGGAGCTCGCGACGGCGGTGTGGCCATGGAGAATGAGGAGCCCGTAGACTCGGTCTGCCTGCGTGCGATCTGCTCGTCGCTCGCTCGCCCACCCATTCTCGCACGGCGCTCCCTCGCTCGCCCACCCGGCCCTTCCCTGTGAGATCTCGCCCCCAATCATGCTCCCTCATGCCGCTTGCCGTGCGTGTCCGAGCACCTTACCCACGCTCACCCACACCACCGCGCCCGCGCGTCCCCCGTTTCCATCGTGACCACGCGCTCGCAGTCGCAATCGACTCTACCCGATCGAGTTCCCTGTCCCAACAAACCCTCACAAATCCTAGTTCCCCATCGCCGCCACCGTACACCGGAGCTCGAGCTCGCCACATGGGGAACGTTTGTTTCTACTTCGTTGAAGAGTACAAGCGGCCTCCTAGAGTGTCAGCGTCACCTGTGAAGCCGAACCTCAGTTAGCCACCAACCCAGAGGGAAACAAGGAGCCTGGACGCGTCATGGGCGCCACGGACCAGACCGAGCCTGAGCCAAGGAGAAGCAGCCGGGTCCGACGCGTCAGCGTGTGGCTCGGTGCGCGTGAGTGGGCGTGAATCATAGGACACACACAGTTGTGCCTGTGTGATTCACGCCGATGACCTAAGGCATGTATACATATGAACGGAGAGCTCAGAGAGAGGGAACAGAACATATGATGAACAAAACTGAATGCTAAGATTCCTCCTTCCGTCATCTGGCTTGTTCTTCTTCCAGCCTTCCCCATTCCCAATCCTTCCCTTCTCAGGTGCTAACAATTGGTATTCAGAGCCTTCCGATTCTCCTTCGCGTTACCTTTCTCTACTCTGATTCGCAACTTGCCATGGTTGGTAGATTTCGTCGCGCCACTGCTAGCTGCTGCTGCGTGATTGATTTCCATAAATCCCTGGATCCACGAATTGAGTCGAGAACACGTGACCTGGATTCCTCACCACCAAGGCCTCCAATCTGTTTCCACTATACTCGTTCCGCAAAACGTCGGGGCGCCATGAATCCGGATATCCAGCTCCTGTTGGCGGAGTTCTAGAAACTCGCCTCCGCACAAGCCGTCACCCAAAAGAAAATCGACGAGCAGATGGATCTCCTCGAGTGGCGATTCAGTGAAGCAGATGAAATCCTGGACAAGCGCTTCCAGGAGGCCGAAGCGGCGGTCGAGCAGCGGATCATCGACTCCGAACTTTGCCAGGATGCATGCCTCAGCTCCATTGAGAAGACCGCATCAGATCTCGCCTCTTAGCGCCAGGAACACGAAGGCATCATCGACGACCTCCGTCTTTGCATCGGCAAGCTCGACAAGTACTGGAACCAATCCATGATTGAGTCCGCCGCCGCTCACCTCGAGCCGGCTATCTTCACCGAGCCTCCAGTCAAGTCGAAGCAGCACGCCGCATCTGCATCTGCTGGCTACAAGGCTGCTCAGCCCAATGGGCACGGCGTCGATCCTCACCACCAGGAGAATGAGTTTGGGGTTGTCACAACCTATACTCATTCCCCGATCACGGGTATGGACAACTCTACAAATCACCCTAAGTTTCATGGCACTGCATATGACTTAGTGTTATCCCGCAATCGCCCACCTGAGACCCACCGTAACCCCACCGACAAGCTTCCCAAAATGACCTTCCCAACCTTTGATGGCACTGACCTTAAACTATGGATTACGTGCGCTAAAGATTACTTTGACATGTACTCTATTGATCCCTCAGTCTGGATTCAGTGCTCACGCATGCAATTCCTTGGCCCTGCCAAATGCTGGATCCAATTAGTTACTAACAAACTGAAAACCATGACCTGGTCTGAATTTTGTCAAGCCTTACATACCCATTTTGATCGCGATCAACATGAGTACCTCCTTCGCAAGATGAACCGCATCCGCCAAACTTCTTATGTGCAAGATTATGTTGATCAATTTTCTGAACTTGTTGACCAGCTCACAGCCTATGATTCCTCCACAAATGCTCTGCATTACATCACTTGTTTCCTAGATGCTCTTTTCTCTGAAGAACCAGTAGATGATATGACAAAAGATGGCACTAAGGGATCTGAGCCAGAAGAAACTTGTTACTGCTTATCTTCTAACACTATAGCACAACCGGGGGTAAAGACCTTACAATTTCAAGGCATGTTTCAACAGCAGCCAGTCTTGATTCTCCTGGATTCAGGTAGCTCCACATCATTTATCAGCCAGCACCTACTTTCTCAACTATCAGTTATTCCAGTTAAGTGTCCTTCACTAGCTGTCAAAGTAGCCAATGGTGAGTTCATGCAGTGTTCTGCACAATTGCCAGCAGCATTATGGACTATTCAACAGCACCAGTTTATTCATGATTTCAAGGTTTTTCCCATCACACACTATGACATGATCCTTGGCATGGATTGGCTACAACTCTTCAGTCCAATGAAGGTGGATTGGTTGCATCGCTGGTTGGTCATTCCTTATAAAGGTACAACGGTCTGGTTACAAGGCACTCCATTGTTAGAGGCTCCTAGGGATGATGAGTTGTTGGTGCACATATGCAGTATCACTCCACAACCCCCTGCCACCGAGGGTCAGTTACCTCCAGCCATCAGTGTCTTACTAAATGACTTTCCTTCAGTTGTTTCTCCACCTGACCAACTACCACCTAAGAGAGCATGTGATCATGTGATACCATTGATTGAAGGGGCTAGGCGTGTCACAGTTTAGCCATACCGTTACTCACCAGCACTCAAGGATGAAATTGAATCTCAGGTTGACTCTATGCTGCAACAGGGCATAATACAACCCAGCACTTCACCATTCAATTCACCTATATTGCTGGTACGCAAAAAAGATGGTTCCTGGAGATTCTGTGTGGACTATCACTGCCTCAATGCCTTGACTGTCAAGACTGCATTTCCTATCCCAGTGTTTGAGCAACTCATGGATGAGCTAGCCGGTGCTCGGTATTTCTCTACTCTGGATCTCCTGTCTGGCTATCACCAGATAAGGTTACGTGAAGGTGAAGAGCATAAGACAGCGTTCTCCACTCATGTGGGTCATTATGAATTCAAGGTTGTCGCCTTTGGCCTTTCTGGTGCGCCTAGCACTTTCCAAGGCGCCATGAACAGTACTCTGAAACCTTGCCTCCGCCGGTGTGCTATTGTTTTCTTCGATGATATACTCATTTACAGCAAGTCTTTTGAGGAGCATCTCGACCATCTACGTCTAGTTTTTTCCCTGCTAGCCCAAGATCAGTGGCACATCAAGCTGTCTAAATGTAAGTTTGCATAGACTGAGATTTCTTATTTGGGCCATGTCATTAGTGCTAACGGTGTAGCGATAGACCCAGCTAAGATTGAGGTAGTGGTTTCTTGGCCAATGCCGACTATGGTCAAGGAACTTCGTAGCTTTCTCGGATTTGCCGGTTTCTACCGCCGTTTCATTAGACATTATGCGGTCATTTCCAAGCCACTGACATCGTTGTTGAAGAAGCACTCACTGTTTGTGTGGTCTACTGAACATGAGATAGCATTCTAATCTCTGAAGAAATGTTTGAGTTCTGCTCTAGTGCTGGCACTACCTGATTTCAAGCGACAATTCTGTATTGAGATAGATGCTTCTCACTATGGGGTTGGTGCGGTACTCCTTCAGGATGGGCATCCTCTCGCGTTCCTCAGTCGAGCTCTAGGACCCAAGAATCAAGGGTTGTTAGCCTACGAGAAAGAGTACATGGCTATCATCATTGTTGTTGATCAGTGGCGTTCATATCTGCAGCTGGGTGAGTTTGTCATTTTTACCGATCACAAAAGCCTCATTCATTTGAGTGATCAGCGCCTTCACACTGCTTGGCAATAGAAGGTTTTCACTAAGTTGCTGGGTTCGCAATACAGAATAGTGTATAAACCGGGAACTGACAATCGGGTTGCAGATGCACTGTCTCGCATAGGGCACCCAGAGGAGCTGTCTGCCGTTTCAGCACCAGTACCTTCCTGGCTTGACGCCATCATCCACAGTTACACTTCTGATGCTCGGGCTCAACAATTGATGACTAAGTTAGTTGTCTCTGCCACCTCTGAACCAAACTTCTCTCTGCACCAAGGGCTCCTTCGATACAAGGGTCATATTTGGGTTGGTTCAGATGACTTTCTCCAACAAAAGATTATCACAGCCTTCCATTCTTCACTAGTGGGTGGTCATTCGGGCTTCCCTACCACCTACAGACGACTCAAGCATCTCTTTGCCTGGACGGGTCTGAAATCATCAGTTCATCAGTTTGTGACTGTCTGTCCTATGTGTCAGCAAGCCAAGCCCGATCACGCCAAGTACCCCGGTCTACTTCAACCTTTACCAGTTCCCAGTATGGCCTAGCAAAGCATTTCAATGGACTTTGTGGAGGGCCTTCCACTGTCGGGCGAAAAAAATTGTATCCTGGTGATTGTGGATCATTTTTCCAAGTATGCCCACTTCATTCCAATGGCTCACCCATTTACTGCTCTGACTATGGCCAAGACATTTATCACCAATGTGTACCGCCTCCACGGTCTGCCGTTGTCGATTGTGTCCGACCGAGACAAGATTTTCACCAGTCAGCTATGGCAAGAGCTTTTTCGTTTGGCCGGAGTCACTCTCCAGATGTCGTTAGCTTACCATCCTCAAACCGACGGCCAAACGGAGCGCGTGAATCAATGTCTGGAGACATTCTTGCGCTGCTTTGTCAGTTCCTGTCCAGCTAAGTGGCTCGATTGGATTTTTCTAGCTGAGTATTGGTACAACACCACATGGCATTCTTCTCTGCGCCATTCACCATTTTTTGTGCTCTATGGTCATCACCCTCAACACTTTGGGATCTCTGTTGACAGTTCAGTCTCCTCAGTTCATCTTGATGATTGGATGAAGGAAAAGTCCATGATGAACACACTCATTCAGCAGCACCTTATTCGGGCTCAGAAGCGCAGGAAGACACAAGCTGACAAGGCTCGATCCGAACGCCAATTTACAGTTGGCGACTGTGCGTACCTCAAACTGCAGCCTTATGTCCAAACCTCTTTGGCTCCGCGCGCTAATCAAAAGCTAGCTTTCAAATTCTTTGGCCTGTTTCAGGTCATCGGACGTGTGGGCGACGTCGCGTACAAGCTCAAGCTTCCGGAGAACTCAGCTATTCACCCCGTCTTCCATGTGTCCCAGCTCAAGACGGCGGTGCCTACATCTCACTCTGTCGCTGATCTTCCCCACACTCTCGACAGGCTACAAATTCCACTGAAGATCCTCCAGCGGCGCATCCACACCACTGACCACGAAGTTGTACCCTAGGTGCTGGTGCAATGGTCCAATCTACCAAGATCACTGGCAACCTGGGAAGACACTGAAGCTCTTCGATAAAGATTTCCTTGCGCTCCTGCTTGGGGACAAGCAGATCTTCGTCGGGGAGGGAATGTCAGCGTCGCCTCTGAAGCCGAACCTCAGTCAGCCACCAACCCAGAGGGAAACAAGGAGCCTGGACGCATCACGGACGCCACGGACCAGACCGAGCCTGAGCCAAGGAGAAGCAGCCGGTCCGACACGTCAGCGTGCGGCTCGGTGCGCGTGAGTGGGCGTGAATCATAGGTCACACAAAGCTGCGCCCGTGTGATTCACGTCGATGGCCTAAGGCCTGTATATATATGAACGAAGAGCTCAGAGAGAGAGGGAACAGAACATATGATGAACAAAATTGAGGCCTTGTTTAGTTGGGTGAAATTTGGGAATTTGGCTACTGTAGCACTTTCGTTTTTATTTGGCAATTAGTATTCAATCATGGATTAATTAGGCTCAAAACGTCCGTCTCGCGATTTCCAACTAAACTGTGCAATTAGTTTTTTTTCGTCTACATTTAATGTTCCATGCACGTATCGCAAGATTCGATGTGATGGATACTGTAGCACTTTTTAGGAAAACTTTTTAGAACGTCTGAATGCTAAACCCAAATATTATTCTAGCTGATTGGTGTGAGAGGAAAATACTGCTTTGGCTGAAATCACTGTTCACGTGAACCGTGATTCGTGAGGGGCGGCCAGCCACGTGAACAGTGATTCGTGAGGGGGCTGGCCAGCCGAACAGCCCCTAAGATTCCTCCTTCCGTCATCTGCCTTGTTCTTCTTCCACCCTTCCCCATTCCCAATCCTTCCCTTCTCGGTGCTAACATAGAGTTCCGCCTCAACTGCGCAGGGGAATGGAGGCTCCCAACGCATCCCCGCCGTGCTAAATGCCGCCGGTCCCTTCCTATACCGGACAAACCCTCCAGCCGCCGGCCGCTGTCCTTCTCTCTCTCGGTCCAGTGGGGGCTTGCTATCTCCCAGGTGAGAGTTGTTCCTTCGCGTGCTAGCGATTCTGGCTTCCCTGCGTGATGGTTCTAAGAAAGATTTTTTTTTGTTCTCATCAGACTCAATTCCTTAAATTAGTTGTGGATCTGTATGCTGTTTGGTGGTGTTAACCTAATCCTCAAATCCTATCCATTCATGGCACAATTAGGGTGGGGTGATTGATATTTATTTATTTATTTATTTTAAAAAAGGTCGTGGTTCAACCATTCAATTGAATCCTCACCACCCAAGTGACATTCGCTGCTGCACTGGGATGTCCAAATTTCTTCACGTGTTAGGTGCCGATCTACTAAAGTCACCGGTTTGCATTTTCACATGGATTGAAAAAAATCTGGTTGCACAATTCCAATATACTATTAAAAATAATGTACAACTCTTTGTTTTTCAGCAGGCAGTAGATAGTGTGTGGCAGTGCCGTTTTTGTCAGTGAGGGAAGTCTGCTGTTTCAGTTACTGCTTTCTGTGTGCAAGTTTCCTGTGTACTTGTGTAGGCGATGTTTGTTTTGGGTTTTTTTTTGTGACAGACATATCTTCAATTGTGTCCCTGTTCCATTAAGTCAGCAGAGGAACTACACTTAGTGAGCTGAAATTAAGAATGAAAAGCTTGAAGGGATTCTTAGGAAGGGGACTCTTGGTTGTGCTGAAAATCTAGACTTTTGAGTTTTGATGTACCTGAGAAAGAAAATTGTTCCTAAGCACACAAACTTATAACTGGCGATACATCAAAATCACATGTCAAAATATTGATGCTAGGTAAAGTTCCAGTCCATGTTCTGCAATTTCTAGGAAACAAGCCATAGGTCCAAATTGAACCATTGCTAACAAAGGTGTTGGATAAATTGACATGGTTAAATTGATAGGGATAAACATTTTATTTCTCTATGGATTTAATTGTTCTTGTGTTGAATAAAACAAATCTAGTGTGAGGAAAAAGGAATTGAACTTCATTCAGTTTCATATCTGAAGAGTAATGACTAACTAATTTGCAAAATATTATTAGAGAATATAACATCCATGTGGACTATCAAATTAGATTCTTCACTGCATATCTTCTTGAGTAGGCCTACCGACAGAGCGTGTCTGTGCTGCAGGGTTGGAGAGGGTGGCTGTGCTGAAGGACTGGAGAGGGACACTAATAGCACCAGCACGCATGACAACCATGGCAACGGTGGTGGCTGAGGTAGGCCTGTGGATCAACTTTTCCCTACCTGACAATATCTTTAAGTAGCTGATTGCTGAGCTTTCTTTCTCTGATATGTTTTTAAGTGGACTTCTATTTATCTAGGACAACTCAAGACATGTACTAATTCATCAATTGTAATTTAAATGTCCAAAAGTTAGTTAATGGGCAATTGTATATGTATCATGTTAACGTAGGTAACATCCATAGGTCAAAATAGAACCCATGCTTCAAAATTCTAAGCAGCTATTTATCTGATCCAAACTAAATACTACAAAGATCAAATATAAAATAAAAGGTTTTGGTATACCCCACCTGAGTTTGCAATTACAGTTCCCAGTAACGTTGTTCAGGAAATGTCTGTGTGTTGCATTAGGAAGTGGTACATTTCATTGATCCATCTCACCATTTGAATAGTAAGTGGAGTATTGCTTCCAATTGGCTAATATGTGTTGGATTTCTTGTTGCAGCGCTCGGATGCTGGTGAACCTGCAGGTGTCCTGGGTCATCTTGGGAATATTTTGAGCTCAGAGCTCTGTTGGTTGAATCCCCTGACGTGAGTACCTTTAAAGTTGCTATTAATTTATTTTAGCTGACCTGGTCTGATTAATCTTCTCTTTGGCGACAACGACTGGGAAGGCGTGGAGAGCACCGAGGATGGTGGCCGCCTCCTCCGCCTTCGTCGCGGCCTAGGGTTTAGTTCAGCGCCGCCTCCGCCTTTGTCGAGGAGATGCAGTTGCCCCTCTACAGCCTCTACAAGATCGCCACCGAGGAGCCCTACAACGCGCCGCAGCCATCCGCGCTCAAGCTCAAGGCCCGTGCCAAATGGTAGATTCCGGCCCATCCCCTCTTTCTCATTCTAGATACTGCTAGATTCTGTTAACTATTGGGCCTTTAGAATTCGATTTACTCTGAATGATACTGATGAGGTATTTATCCTATCTATCCGTTGTCTGGTACAGTTTGGCAACAAATGCAGAGGGCGCTGGATAGTTGATTGTTAGGAAAGCCAGTAGAAGCAGAGTCACCTGATGGAGGGATAGGAGGTGCAGCTGGCACTATGAATAGTGTGCGTCCAGCCTTGTGATGGCGCTGGGAGACTAGAGCTGAACTGTCATCGAGAGCAGGTGTCTTGGTAGGTTCAAAAGGTTGCTTTGTGATGTTACAAATGACTTTGAGGTGGCGACAGTCATCACTATTGTTACTGACCAATAATGAAAACCTTGAGATTTTATGCCTCTTGCAACGCGCATGCACTGCGACATGAGGAACATTGCATTCAGGAAACCAAACGATACACATGAACTGGCGATGCAAATCGGGAAAGACCCAGGGTAACCCAATAAACAACACCCCAAGTGGCACACGACACACAAAGACATTAGCACACGTTGAAGGCCGAGCATTATCTATAATTGTTTTTGTTTGTATGTTTGCAGTACTGTTTAAGCTGCTGGAACATTACTGAGGTCAGGTTTTCTGATAACTGCAGGATCCAGCAACCAATCTTCCTTTGTGGCATGTGCGAGAGGAGCCACCTTTATTACTGTAAACATCATGCCTTTGATGATAAATATGCAGCCTATGCTTTATATGAGAATAATCAAGTTAATACACCCTCATATTCTATATTCTGTGAGCTACTGCACTGACAACGTGAAAATTAGGAAATGAAATATTGTGATGGATTGATGGTAACTAATTGTACAATGGTAAGCAACCCTTTATTAGTCTATCCTAGATACTAGATAAATGATTATCAGTTATATTTTTCCAGGTTGGTTTCAGCAAAGAAATTGTTGAGTGCCCAGGTGAGCTCTGGTGGCCCCCACAGGTTAGATGTTTATATTTCTTTTTCATGTACCTAATTCCACTAATACTTTACATAACATCATGGTAGGATATTGGCCGTTCAATGCTCATGCTTGTGGCTTTTGGTTTCTTCCTATGGCCTGCCAATTTTCTTGTGACAAATGCATGGGGTTGTCTGAAAATATCAGTTCTTATTTTTGGGGTGTGTTGTGTGTAAACCATTCTTCCCTGGACACTTCCTCATAAGCAATGCTTATTTGTCAAGATCTATATTTGTAGGATTAAGTTCCATTGGTATGTGTGTTTCTCATCATTTTAGTCTTAGGCCATTTAGTTTAGAAGACTTTAATGGGTATCCTACAGAAAATATTAAGTACGTGGTTGTTGAGATTCATTAAATATTTTCATAAATACATAATGCACTCTCATAGCTATTTAAGGTTTGGGACTTTTGCAATGTATAAGTTGTCTGTCTATACTTGTAGATCTAATTTTCTGTTGAACTTCAGAGGATATTTAGGGGACCTTAATCTTTGAACCAGAAAATAATCTTATAATTAAAGTTTTAGCTTTACTACATAGTATTTATATTTGAGACCCTGCAATGAAAGCTCTTAATCATGAACAATTTATTCACTTAAATTGTGAAAAGCTCTCTGTACTCTTTTGTACATTCCTGAATATGTAAATCAATTCTAACGTATTGGTGGTTTTTTGTTGCCTGTACCTCCTGATTCATAATGCTGCCAAACATATATATTTATTTGTATCTTGAGCTAAGCACTTCTCTTTCTTATTAATTATGTGTCTTATAAGGGATCTGTTGACAAATGTATTCTTTTAGTTAGTGGCATGTTATTGCTTGGAAAATTACACTTGATTTGTGGCAACCTATTCAATCAAAATATTACATTTCATTTTATGCTTCTTCTAAGACCGAAATAAAGTGAATCTATTTTACTGCCTGAAGATACTACTAAACTTCTCCTATGGCTTTGATATGGTTCCTATAGTAGTGTTAGGTGCATAATAGTGGATATGATTTTCAGCCCACACCGTGCATTTTTCTTGCGAGTGGTTGACAATAAATCCTTTTTTATATTTCTGTGTGGCAGGATGAGATGGAGACCTTCAAGTGTCAACAAGATGAAGGAAGCTAACACATCATAGTATAGTGGTGAACTATACATCTATGTATATGTAATAAACCCATATTAATTTACATGCCATATCCTCAATACAAATATATAATGCTTGCCTGTCTATATCCAGAACGGGTGCAGAAATATTGCTATTTGAAACCATTGCACTTGGACAGCCATAGCTTTGAAATTGCTGAATATACATAGACTTCTACATTATACAGAACAGAACTCAATGCCTGCAAATTACCTGTTGACTGAAGCTAATGATTGATTGTGAAATGTGACATCCACTATTTGAAGAAATTAAAAAACTGATTTCGACCTGAAACCATTACCTTTTGTACCATGATTTAATGGAGTTGGTCCCTATGTTGCAGTGCCCGTGTTCATGACTTCTAATATATATGGTGTATTCTACTGTTTGATGAGTACACATGTTATTATAGCTCACTAGCCCGCGAAACTGCACGGGGTTTCAGGAAGAGTTGCTAAACCATATATATTGCACATTTCTTAAACGTTGGCTGTTTCCATGTATTTAAGGGCTATTATCTGTGAAAGTTTTCATATATATTGCACATTTCTTAACGTTGGCTGTTTCCATGTATTTAAAGATGTGGGCTACTTGAATATGTGAAAGTTGATCTCACATATTTTCTTTTCATAGTTATCAAGCCATTATTTGTTCCTATTGCAACGCACAGAAAGGTCTATAAAGTAGAGTAGTAGAGTTGGTGAGCCTGTGACGATGCGCTCTCCGTGTTCGGTATTTAATTTCACAGTATTCTTATTTTATCGTGCGATTCGTGTGTTTTTTTACAAAAGTTTAGTTGTCCCGTAGAAACGCACGGGCATGCTACATAGTGAAATCCAATTTCATGATTGCTAAGTGTAGCTAGGAGCATTGTATGGCTATGGGATCTTGCAAGAGTGTTCCTATGGTGTTGCCCGCTCTGTCATGTGGCAAAAGCAATTTTTTTTTTCTTTTCAGGTTGATGGTCCAACAATATCGGCATGCGCATGGCTGGTTATTACTTGTGTATCAATCGTGTTCTAGGCTAGAAATAGATTGGTACATCTCTCTTAAGAAACTAAAATATTTTTTGCAAATTTAATTTTCTTCGGTCTATATGGTCTGTTGGAATGTACTGTGGATTATCTGACAATATGGAACATTGAGCTTCAAGAGCTTAATATTCGCTTTTTTCTGAATGGAATATAATTCTCACTTGTTCCATATACTTATGTCGGTTCTAATTGAAGGTTGCCAACTTGCCATTCAACTCTACTAACTACAGAGTGAAAAGTATTTACATAAACCTCAATTTATGATGAAATCTTGTAAAATCTAAAAATTAGCATCTCTTCCTAAAACTCAAATGGCGTGCTACATTTTTTTAGAAACATACAAGTCAGTAGGGTTTTAGCACTGATGATTGTTGTTAGATACGAATTACTGGTTTGGCATCTGACAATCTGAAAGTGATAACATGTTTAGAACCTCTATCTGTGTGAATGGAATTTGATAATAGTTTTATAATATGTCCCTTCCATGCATATGGTTGTAGTTGATTCCATGAAAAGCTAAGCTGCCACATTCCGTTAAATTACTAATTCCTGATAGTGAATGAGATAAGTTGTAGATTCAATACTTGATATAAACTTTAAATTTAGAATCTATGACCGTGCATAATACTGGCATTTTAGAGTAAAGACATTCAGTTTCATTGATTGTGCATTTGGTTTCCATTGACCATGCAATTCACCTAGCTTATAACTATACTAACCTTGTTGAAGTTATAAGAAACTATGGAATTTCATTAGCATGAGATGCATCTGACAAACTAGACTGTAATAAAAACAAACCTGGTGTACAAAAAAACTAGTGGTGAGTGCTTACCAAAGAAAATCTTCTTTAGAGGGGGTGAATAGGAGTTCCTGAAAAAAAAAGTTTGAAAAAACTGTTACAGACCGGATGTTCGGTAATTTCTGAATTACGGTCCAGACCTAAAATTTTGTCTGCGCCATAACTAGTCTAGACGGGATGTCTGGTACTAAGTAACGAGAAGAACACAAATCCAAAGATATTTCACTTATTGAATTGATTTTACTTGTTATAAAAGGTTCATCAATTAGCTGATTACTCCAAAGATCTATAACCACAAACACAAAAATAAGTACATTGGGACAACTCCCACAAAAGTCAACTTACATAATAAGAACACAAAAATAAACAAGAAGACACTGGATATATTTACCGAAGTTTGGATTCACCTCCGTGAATCCTACATCTCCATTGAGGAGCTCCCAAGGGAGTCGGGTCTCTTTTAACCATTTTTCTTGCTTAATTCACTATTGGCCTTCTTCCCTTGTGGAGGTGAAGTCAAAGCCTTCACAAACTTTTTTGTGACTTACCACAAGCACAGGAGCTCGTCGGGTAAGACTAAAAGTCCTAGTCCTGAGCATGAATTTTTTTACTATAGCTCAAGCATACAATGATTAGCCCACCATAAAAAATTCACCATAATTAGACCACAGAAAGTACAGCTTTGAATTAATTACAGAAAAAAACATAGATTTAAAGCTACAGCAAAAAACTTTATACCCTACTATATTATATGTTCACTGTGTAGATCTACTCAAGTGGAGTCCAATGCAATTGGATATTCCATTTAATAATTTTTCTGTGAGTTAGCATGATTTATCAAAAATTCAGCCAAAATAAACATAAAAGAAACAAGAAAACCCACCGAGGAAAACAGCCATGGGTCACGTGTCCAATTCTAGGAGATGAGAGAGGAGCTATTTCTGATTTTAGAGGTTTTTTTTGAAACTCTGATTTTAGAGTTGAGGAAGAAAAGGCTGACTTTCGGGATATTTGAGGGAGGTTTTCTTTAAGTAAAATGGACTTTTTCTGGCAGACAATAGAGAGCATCGAGTTGGGCTGGGCTTGCCTAATGTGTTAAACAGTCGGCCAAAAAAACAGTTCGCCGAAGCCCTGAGAGAGAGAGAGCAGCCAAGCATGAATGCAGCTTCATGCTCCACGCTTGCTGCGCGCCCATGGATACAGCTTTGTGCTCTGCGCCTGCTGTCGCGCCTGCTTGGCTTCCCGCGTGCACGTGGTGACCACTACGCCCGAGGGGACCACCTCTGCCTGCACCCCCTAGCCACTCATACTGATGAAAACACTTGCAACATAAAACATTTGCTGCAGCGTACATCCGAAATAGATAAAATATTTACAACATACGCTTGCAACATGTGTATGGGCACTCTAACATATACAACATCCAGATAAACACTTGCAACATACGTTTGAAATAGCTAAAACATTTAAAACATACACTTGCGATATACGTGTATAGCTAGTGCAACATATGCAGCATCCAGATAAAACACTTGCAACATACGTTTAAAAGAGCAGAAACATTTGAAACATACACTTGCAACATATGTGTACAGTTATTGCAACATATACAACGCCATATATATTTTTGCAACATCCAGATGAAACGTGTGCAGCATAAATCTAAAACGCATGAAACATACCGGTTGTAACATGTGCTCATCTACTTGCTGCACCACAATAGAGGCTCGTTCACGCGGAGCTCAACGCAGGCGCAGAGCTCGAGGTCACCCACGGTCACGGCACGGCAGGAAGCACGAGGCACGGGCAAGGGTGCGCGACGCGAGGCACGAGGAGCGTGACACAAGGCACGAGGAAAGGCAGTCTGTCCCATCCTTTGTGTAACACCATCGGTGTTACACTGTACAATCTTTTGCTAAAACACTACATGAGCATCATACTTATGTGTAAATGTGTGTAATATAGGGTGTAAAGCAATATACGTAACTTGAAACATTCATCGGAAATGCGAAACGAATGTTATATTTCATATCGCGTTATATCACTTAGGGTTCTAAATGAATTTTTATTAAACGAAAATGCTATAGAACGCATAGACAAAACTTTGATAAAGTTTGTAGTACAAACTTCGTAGGTGACGATGAAATACTTGCGGTCAAGAATGAGAGTCACTAGCTAGCTTGATTGGTAGCTTGGAAATTGAAGTTGACGCAAATCCGAGCGAGACTTAATCAAATTTCTTAAGTTAGAAAATGGTGTGACGAGGCTATGTTTGGGAATTTTTATAGGAGAATTGGGTTAAGCAGTGACATGGTCTTAGGGTTTGTTTTAGTAGTTTGACATGCCATCTCGAGTGTGAAATAGGTGGTGTAGCAGCTGGATCACTGAGTTGGTTGATTGGGACGCTTTAAAAATCGTGCAAGGCACGTTCTCGGCCAGCTTTTGTGTCTAGGCACGCTCACCGTGCTCGGCACTCGGTGCTGCCACACCGACCGCCGACGCGCACGCGCTCGCAGGCCCACACGCGTGTCAATGCGCTGACCGCTCCTGCCCTGGCGCACACACCCACACCCCCGTTGTCGCGCCCTAGCACGCAACTCACATGCATGCGCACGCCATGCCCGGTGACCTGGCCGCTCAGCCACCACTGTCGTCATCGTAGGCCCGCTGCCCTGGCTCGGCCACTGCCGCCGCTTCACCGTGTCGCTAACCCCGTGCATTGCGTCACTACGCTACTACTAGTCACGGCTGCTTGTGCGAAGTTGCCCTCGTGCGCTTTGCCACTGCCATCACATTCGCCTGCCGCTCTGCCGCTTCGCGCTCGCCTGTGCGGTGCCATGCGCGCGTGTCCACACTTGGCCTTGCCCACACGTCGCCTTGCCGCACGTGGGCTTGCCCTACCTACCTTGCCGTCACATCGACGCTCGACGACGCTGTGCTGCTACCTCCTCGGACCGGCGCTATCCACTACGACGCGCAGGGCTGAGCTGCCGTCATCGGTTTGCGGTTTATGGCCGTGCGGCCCACCGTCCTGAGTGCATTGGCCGTTTCCCCATCGCCCTATAGCCGTACGTGATTGTGCACCGAATTGGCAGCCACATCGCGCCATGGTAGCGACGAGCCAAGCCACGCCTGTCTCCCCCTGTTCCTCTATCGCCGTGGTTGGCAGACCCGCTTCTCTCAATTCGGGTCAATGGAGGCACCTCAGTCCAATTAATTTTGCCCGTGGCTCCATCATGTAGCCAACCAACCACCCAACCCCAGCTTGCAGTGAGCCTTGCCGTGCCATGCTCCAATTTGGAGTTTCCTTCTCGCCGGGTCAATAAAACCATATCGGTATGCGTCAATGGCAAGCTCCCAATCCAGTGCTGCTCACATCAATTCATTGCACCACCAACTTCGCCGCCACCTACCCATCACTCGGCGCACCTTTGCCTAATCGCTACCACTGCCTAGCCTCCCCTGATGCAGCTTTGCCACCATCGTGCGCCACCGCACTGTCCATGCGCACGCGGCCAGCTCGGCTCGGGCCACCTCTAGTCGAACCACCACCTTGTCTGTGTCCGTGGTGAGTTCCTTGAGCTCACTAGCTATCCCAATTTCTCCAGTGTTGTTGTAGCTCACCAGAACATCATCGTTTTCAGTGCAGGAGCTCTGCCGCCATGGTTCGGCTTTACTGCGGCGTCTCGGCTCGTGCTTTCTTCGCCTAGTGCTTCGTGTTCATGCCTAGGTAGGTATCGGCTCTATAGATAGGGTGGGAAGGTCTGGCTTGACCAGCGTAACCACTGGTGCCAGCGCAGCCGGGCTGGTGCGTGCATAGGAGGGTGAAAGGTCCTTGTTTGGTTTTGGTAATTGAGTGACAACCTAGGTGCACTAATTGTGTTTATGTGAGATACACAGGTGATTAGTCCACAGGTACATGTGTGTGAGCAACATATGCCATGAAGGTGAAAATGGCTTGGAAATGTTGCAAAGCTCACACATGTGATGATGAAGGAGCTTAAATGCACATGAGACATGACATTGAGTCATGTGATCAAGGTGGAGAAGATCAAGATAAGACTTGGCTTGATGGACCGGTTGCAAGCGTGAAGGGCAAGTCAAAGGCTTTGGAGTGATGGACCGTGTGGCGGTGAAGCTTGAGCAAGACTTGGCGCCGATGGACGATGACAACGGTGAAGAGCAAGTGAAGTCAAGATCGATGAACCAATATGATCACGTGATGATATGAAGTGGATCATATCATTGTTGATCGTGTTGGTGCATGTGTTGCATCGACATTGAAGGAGATGGAATGGAATGCGTAAGGCAAAGGTATAACCTAGGGCACTTCATTTCACCGGTCATAGGTGTGTAGAGAAGTTTATGACGGGTTTAGGATAGATGGCTGTACTATCAAGAGGGGCAAACTTGTTTGCATATCGGTCATCTAGTGCCACTCGAGTAATCTAACTTTGCATCATCGCTAGGATGGAGTGGCGTGGCAAGTTGAGTGGCTAACATCCTTTGGAAAATGATTGTGAAAAGCTAACACACATACAGATGGTGGTGTACACTTGGTGATGTTGGCACATTTACAAAGGAGGTGGTGTTTATAGGGGTGAGATGGGTTTGGGTCCCTCTCTCTCTCCCACTTGGCAAGCTCGGCGGGATTCGACGCTTTCAGGAAAATGGAATGCCTATTTTCTATTGCGCCGGATGCAAATTCTTGTGGTTGGCACATTGGAGCAAGGGTGAAGAAGTTAGAAGTGAAAATGAGTTGGTCGCGAAGACGCTGGCGTCGGTCAACTGACCGGACGCTGGGTCTGAAAGCACCGGACGCTGGTTTCTGCGTCTGGTCAAACTGACGGGTCTGCATAGTACCAAGGGTATTGCACCGGACGCTGGTCTGTGTCCGGTCAAGGTGGACCGGACGCGTCCGGTCAAAGAAATACGCCTCGGGGAGCTTACTGGAAACGACCGGATGTTGAGGTCCAGCGTCCGGTCAGTTAAAGCTGCTGCGTTCGGTCAGGTCAAGTGACCATTGGAATCGGGACACGTGGCCGTCTGTGGGCGACCGGACGCTAAGGTCCAGCGTTCGGTCAACACGACCGGAGCGTCCAGTCGGCCCGATTTTTGCCCAGTGAAGAGGTAATGACTAGTTTAGCCCTTGGGGCTATAAATAGAAGTGGCCTTCGGCCATGGCTGGTGTGGAGCACCTAAGGGGACTTAGTGTCCATGCTTGTGAGTGCTTAGGAGCCCTCCATCACACATATACTTGATAGTGATCATTCGATTGTGTGAGTGAGCGATTCTAGTGCGATTGCATCATGAGGTTGCATCGAGTGGCACTAGGTGATTGAGTTGCAAGCCGGTGGTGCTTGTTACTCTTGGAGGTTGCCACCTCCTAGATGGCTTGGTGGTGGTCTCTGTCGAAGCGCGCAAGAAGCTTGTGCGGCGCTCCGGAGAAGTGCTTATGAGGGGCATTGTGCTCGCCCCGTGGGAGCCGCGAAGAGCAACTCTAGTAAAGCATGTCATTGAACTACCCTCACTCAAGGGGTAGGTTCTTGCGGCGCCCGACGTGCGGGCTTAGCGGGTGATGCTAATTAGCCGCCGAACCACCAAGTGAGCGGTCGACACAACAGGGACTAGCATGTTGGCAAACACGTGAACCTCGGGAGAAAAATCATCGTGTCAACCTTGTTCTTCCCGTTGGTTTGCATCCCCATTACACAAGCTTGCAATTACTTTTATACATATTAAGCTTGTGTAGTTGCTCTTATAATTAGATAGCTTGTGTAGCTTGCTAATTACCTTCTTGCTTGTGTAGCATAGAAGTAGCTCCCTTACGTGGCTAATTTAGTTTTAGTAACCTTGTTAGTCACATTGCTTAGTTTGTGTAGCTAAGTATTTACGCTCTCTAATTAGACATTGGTTGCCTTGTTATTGAGCATTGCTAGTGAGCTTAGTTAGCTTTGTGCTTTTGCTTACTAGCATGTGTAGGAGCTCCCTTGTTGCTTAAAGTACTAGTGGCATAGGTTTGTGTAACCTTGCTCCTAGAATTATTTAGGAGAGCTCTAGCTAGCCCGGCACCTTAGTTGCATAATTAGTATCTTTGGAAGGTGCTAGAGAACATATATAGAGGGGTGTTGTCTTGGCTAGACCAATAGTTTTAATTCCGCACTTGTTTCGGTTAGCCAACGTGATTAATTTTAGAAAAGACTATTCACCCCCCTCTAGTCCGCCATCTCAATCCTTCAGAGGGCCCGAGGGTATGGCCATGGTAAAGATAGAAAAAGGGAGGGGCATAGTTGTAAGATAGCAGACTAGCTAAATAGTGCTCTTAGTGCTCGCGTGATTACCGGGTAGGCCGAGGGCGTTTTCGTAAGATAACTGGCGTGCGCGGGTCTTCCTCATCGTGGGCCGTTGTCGCACGGATTGGGCCGCGCCCTCGCGTGGGCCGCGCCGATGCGTTGCCTGCACGCACGCTGAGCAGAGGTGGGCTACGCTGCACTGGAGTGGCCTGCTTCGCTCGCTCGCAGGCCGCGTGGTGGAAATTGATTTTTTTTCATTTTCTAGTGAATTAGTAAAGGCTTATTAAATTTAGTTTTGAGGAGAACTTTGATGATTTGTGGTAAATCTTATATATGTCCAAAAATAGTGAAACAAAGTTTGTTATGTTCACAAAAATGATATCTATCTGTTGCTGTAGTTAGTTTATAGTTAGTTGTGATAATGATAGATTCATAAATTCACTTTAGAAAGCTTAGTATTATTTAGATTCATATTTGTAGCATTTTTTATGGTAAATCGGTGATAGCTTTAGCTATGAAATTTTTACAGTAGGTTCATTAGATTATTATGTACTCCCTATAATTTTTGTAGTCCTAGAGTAGATTGATAAATAGAGTAGCTATTGCTCCTTCTTTTATCATATATAGAGTAAATCAGTATTAAGAGTGAGAATACCTTTAGTTGCGAAGATAATATATGTCATGATGCATACTTGTTAGTGGTAATAGTAGGTAACTTAGCACCTTAGTCGGTAGGACTAGCTTAGTAGCTTGCTAGATGTATTTTAATTTTAAGAGTTGTTGTTGCAATATTACTAAGTGTTGCATCATCATTTCATGCATGTAGATCACGAGTTGGTAAAGTTCGTGCCTACGGACGAACAGGACTATGAGGAGGTCATTGAGGAGTATGAGGAGGAGATTCTCATACAAGAGGGAGTCTCGAAGCCATTTGGTGCTGACTTTGTTGACCCACCGCCTGCCCAAGGCAAGCCTTGATGCATAACCCCTATTTTTGAATGATTACTGAATATATATATATATATGATATGCATTTACGTTATAGGCATTTTATAGAAACTACATGCATAAAAATATCTACCTATGAGTCCTACTAGTATAGGTCGAATAGCTGCTATGCTCAGGGTTTTGGTAGCATGAGTAACCTATCGTTACTCACAATAGGTGATAATTATGATCATTCATGATAAAATGATGGAAAGGAAACTGGTGACCGGACATGGATATAGTTTGGGTATCGGTAGGTGTAAGAGGTTGTGTCCTATGGCCAACAGGGTATAGCTTGGTTACACTTTTTCCCTGTCTATGTCGATTAAGGACCGGTCATTGCATAAGTCTCTGGGCAAGTCACATATTTATTATCCCGAGCACATACTTGGGTATGGGCACAGGGAAGACTTGTTGCTCTCTTGTTGTGGGTTCCGGCTCTTTTTGGACCGACTGATTGGAGGCGGGGATGGTGGAGGTCCTTGCACTACACTAAGTCCGGGACTCAGGAGCGGGGTCTTGGAGTCCAAGTTTGGATGGGGACCTAGACCCCATGATAGGAGGGTGATGGGTTAGTCCTACTTGTGCCTGGGGTACAAGTGGGGCGTGTGTTTTTGGGTACCCAACTAGGGGCATTGATTCACGAATCACCGGGCAATCTGGTATGGCTTGTTTGGGGTCTAGCATCGTAGTAAGAACTAAAAGATAAAAGGTGAGAAAATGGAACTGATTGCTCAACTCTTGCTTGAAAGTAGAAAAGGTTGCTTACATAGAATGGTTAGAGAATAAATTAATCATGGCTACTAATAATAACATAAATAAGGACTCACTATTAGTATTGCTTTCTGCAAAAAGGGAAACTAGCAAACCATAAAGCTTATCATATTCCTTAGAGTCGGGAAATTATTCCCACTAGTCAGATAAGTCTTGTGAGTACATTGTGTACTTAAGGTTTATTTACCCCTGTTGTAGGTAATGCTAGAGGAGTATCATTGGGTGAAGGATTCTTCTGGTGGGCACAGATGGATCCTTGTTCATTATCGATAGATGTTTATTTTTAATTCTGTTATTTAATATTCCACACTTTGACTTTGGAAATGTAATAATGTAATTTTTAAGAACTCTAGATGTATGAAATGGGTTAAGTATTGTAACTCGTTCTCATTATTGGATCCTTGGGGAAAAATGTGGATCTTTTGGGCTCTCCTTTGGGGTGTGCCCGACAGAAATCACCCGCTGTAGCTTGCTTACGGGTTGCTTAGTGTCTAGTGGAAGACGAGCGCCTCCGTAAGTGCGTTATTTTGGATGGTTCTGCCACAGTTGGTACCAGAGCCAATAATAAGTTTACGAGTTTCATCACTCTTTTCAAAAACTTAAAATTTGACCAACAAAAGTTTTGCGAGAAGTAGGATGCGCTAAAATTATATAAATAAGTATAAGCCCTAGCAATATGGTCTATCTAGGATAGTGGCATTGGTTTTATCTAATCAGTTTTCTATAGGTACACTGACTTACGTTGCGTAAGAAATCGCTTAGCGTACGGAAAGTGAGTGTGTGATGTGCCGAAAATTTGCGAATGCCGCTATATTCTGGCTTGAGTGAGCGTACAGGCCGATACATGCATCATGATAATAGAATCTTACTTAAACTAAAGTCCCCCTACATGTATAATTTGGATTAGTAAATCGATAGGATAAACAAAAAAGAATGCTTTAATAAATGTCTTGTCATTTCTCTAATCTCTTGCTTCTAATCTGGAAGGTTGTTCTAAGTGGATGGTTCCTATCTCTAACAGATAAATCTGAGATCCAGACTCGGGAGCACCAGTGCTGGAGCGGGCCATGGTCTTGGCGAAGGCCAAGGTGAAAGTGGTAGAGCTAATGAGCACGGCAACGGGGAGAGCCATGAGGCTACACTCCTGGCTCCTCCTCCTCCGCCACCGCCACCTTTGATGACTCATGTGGGGATGATGGCAGAAATGATGGCTACTCACCGCGAGTCAGTCCGTGCCATGGAGCTGCTAGCACAGGCTATCAGTGGCTTCGCCCATAGAGGCCACGGCGGCAATGGTGGGAACGGGGGTGGTGCCCGCAGTCCTAAGGGACCCTGCTCTTATTAGGATTTCCTCAAGAGACACATGCCCACTTTCACACCATTGGCTGAGCCTCTAGATGCAGAGCATTGGCTTCGCATTCTAGAGCAAAAGTTTCTGTTGCTCAACGTGACTGATGAGCAGAAAGTGCGCTTTGTAGCGCAACAATTGTTGGGGTCCGTGAGTGCATGGTGGGATACCTTCAATGCCATGCAGTAGCCAGATCACCGAGTGACTTGGCAGGAGTTCACCGCAGCATTCAAATGAATTTTATATTCCTGCTGGTGTTCTCAATAGGAAGCTGACTGAGTTCCTAGACCTACGGCAAGAGAGTATATCCGTGATGGACTACGTTAACAAGTTCAATCACTTGTCAAAGTTTGCTGGAACCCATGTTGACACAGATGAGAAGAAGAGGGACCACTTCTATCGTGGCCTCTCTTGCAGCTTACAGAAGGAGCTATATACTAGGAACTATCAGACCTTTGGGGCAATGATGAATGCTGCCATCGCCATGGAGGGCTTGTAGCGGGATTTCTAGGCGGAGTGGAAGTGTAAGCGGGTGGCTTCAGGGTCTTCTAGTCACCCCCATGCTTAAAAAGTATAGGTTGTTCGATGGGTGCCCTATCAATCATTAGGCGAGCATTCGTTTCGACAGTCTCAGCAGACTTTGCAGGCTCCTTCCACATAGTACCGTGCACCTACTCAATAGCTGCAACATCAATAGCCCCAAGGACAGCAGGCCCCACCTCATCTAGGATAGGGAAACAAGCTGGGTGCTTGTTTCAAATGTGGCAGGGATGGCCACTATGCCCGAGAGTGTCCGCAAAACTAGCCAGCCTAGTCTGCTCAACCATCGGCTAACTCTAGGCTAGTCAAGCAGATAGTGATCAAGAAGAAAGTGCCAGTCAACTGATCGGGATAGGTGAATTTCACAAAGGCTGAGCAGATATTGCAAAATGAACCGGTGATGGCTGGTATGTTCACCATTGATTCTCATCCAGCTTATGTGTTATTTGATTCTGGTGCATCATATTTATTCATGAGCATGGATTTTGTACACCGACACGATATACCACTTATGGCTATACCGTTTGCCTATAGAATCAGTACTCTAGGTGTGCAGATGTGCGTTAATACTCGGATGGACACAGTAAGCTTGGTATTAGCCACTCACACTTATTATCTCTAGATCATGATACTGCCTAGGCAAGGCATTGATGCTATTTTAGGAATGAACTGGTTACGGGTATATGGGGTAGTCTTGGATTTGAAGCAGAGAACTGTGGAGTCACGGCTTCCTTCTTCTGAGGCTAGGATGTCTCTTTTTGTACCCTCAGATCTAGTCTTACCGGTTGCTGCTCATGCTGAAGCTTCTCCTCATCTTGCCTCTATTCAGGTAGTATGTGAGTTCTTGGATATTTTTCCTAAAGATCTACCTAGGTTACCACCGGACAGAGAGGTGGAATTCTCCATTGAGTTAGAGCCTGGTACTGCTCCTATCTCTTGATGCACGTACCGCATGGCTCCAAAGGAATTGGCTAAAATAAAGAAGCAGCTAGAAGAGTTGTTGGAAAATGGCTTCATCCATCCTAGCTCTCCACCTTGGGGTTGTCCAGCCATTTTTGTGAAGAAGGATGGCACCCTTTAGATGTGTGTGGATTACCGCCCTCTTAATGCGGTAACCATTAAGAACAAGTATCCTTTGCCCCATAGAGATACTTTGTTTGATCAACTAGCTGGTGCCAAGGTGTTCTCTAAGATTGATCTTCGTTCAGGCTATCATCAGATCAAGATTAGACCACAAGATATACCAAAGACATCTTTTTCTACTAGGTATGGTTGTATGAGTACCTAGTAATGTCTTTTGGTCTCACCAATGCTCCTGTATTCTTCATGTACTTGATGAATTCAGTCTTTATGCTGGAGCTGGACAAGTTTGTTGTGGTATTCATTGAGGATATCCTGATATATTCCAAGAATTATGAAGAGCATGCCCAACACCTTCGGATAGTACTAGCTCGATTGAGGGAACACAAGCTGCATGCTAAATTTAGCAAGTGTGAATTCTGGTTAGATCGAGTGCAATTTTTGGGGCCTATTTTGACACCTGACGGTATCTCCGTTGACCCCAACAAGGTGCAAGATGTGCTGAATTGGAAGTCTCCTAAGTTTGTGCACCAGATTTGTTAGTTCCTTGGTCTAGCTGGATACTATCGGTGTTTCATTCTAGACTTCTTCAAGATAGCTCAACCGATGACCAAGTTGCTCCAAAAAGAAGCCAAGTTTGATTGGAGCTCAGCCTGTGAAGAAGCCTTTCAAGCTTTAAAGACATTTCTGACCACTACTCCTATGTTGGCCCAACCAAATATTGATAGACCTTTTGATGTATATTGTGATGCCTCGAAGATAGTGTTGGGATGTGTGCTTATATAGGATGGGCGTGTGATAGCTTATGCTTCGCGCCAACTGAAAAAGCACGAAGTGAATTACCCCACTCATGATTTAGAGCTAGTTGTTGTGGTCCATGCTCTAAAATTTGGAGGCATTACTTATTGGGCAACAAAGTACACATCTTTATGGATCATAAGAGCCTCAAATATATTTTCACTCAGTCTGAGTTGAATGTGAGGCAAAGGTGATGGTTGGAATTGATTAAGGATTATAACTTGGGGGTACATTATCACCCAGGAAAGGCCAATGTGGTAGCTGATGCATTGAGCCAAAAGTCATATCAAGTTGAAGAAACAACTTTGTCTCTCAACCATGCAGAGTTGCTGGCTCACATTACCTTGACCTCAGAATTGCTAGAGCAGATTATTCTTGAGCAAAGGCAAGACACTTTAGAAATTCCTCCCATCAAGAAATTAATTGCCGAAGGACATGGTCCTCACTTTAGTATTGATGAGCAAGGAGTAGTGAGATATAAAGATAGATTGGTGGTTCCATCAAATGAGGAGCTGAGAAGGAAGATTTTGAATGAAGCCCATCATTCAAAGTTGTCTATCTATCCTGGCAGCAACAAGATATACCATGATTTATGCCACTTGTACTGGTGGTCCAACATGAAGCAGGACATCACCCAGTACGTCGTGGAGTGTGACACTTGTGGGAGAGTTAAAGCAGATCATATGCGTACCTCGGGATATTTGCAGCCCTTGCTGATTCCTGTTTGGAAATGGGAAGATATCTCCATGGACTTTGTGGTGGGTTTGCCCCGCACATCCAAGGGCTATGATTCTATTTGGGTTATTGTGGACCGTCTCACTAAGTCTGTTCATTTTATCCCAGTGGACACTAAATATACCGCCAAGAAGTATGCTGAGATATATTTTGATCGGATTGTGACCCTACACGGAGTTCCCCTTACTATCATCTCTGATAGAGGGTTAATTTTTGTCTCTCATTTCTAGGAGCGACTACAGGAATGTCTTGGTACTTGTCTCCTCAGAAGCTCAGCATATCATCCACAAACTGATGGCCAAACTGAAAGGGTGAATCAGGTGCTCGAGGATATGTTTAGAGCTTGTGCCATTTCTTTTCCTAAGTGGGATGGATGCCTGAAGTTAGCTAAATTTTCTTACAATAATAGCTACCAAGAGAGTATTCGTATGGCACCATTTAAAGCTCTATATGGAAGAAAGTGTAGGACACCACTTAATTGGGTTGAAGTGGGAGACCATGGATATTTTGGGCCTGATTTCATCAAAGATGCTCGAGAGCAAGTAAGCATTATTTAGAGTTACTTGAAGGCAGCTCAGAGCCGATAGAAAGCTTATACAGACAAGCGAAGAAGGCCCTTGCAGTTTGCAGTTAGGGATTATGTGTATCTCAAGGTGTCTCTTATGAGAGGGGTGCATCGGTTTGGTATCCATGGCAAGCTAGCCCCTTGATATGTGGATCCTTACAAGGTTTTGGCACAGTGTGGCCCAGTTGCTTATCGTCTCTAGCTTCCTAATATTTTATCTACGATACACGATGTGTTTCACGTCTCACAGTTGATGAAATGTTTGTGGGTCCCTGATGAAGCTATAGAAATTGAAGGACTTCCATTCCAACCTGATTTGACTTATATTGAGCACCCTATCAAAATCCTGGACGAAAAGGAAAGAGTGACAAGGAACAATGTGGTGAAGTTCTACAAGGTGCAGTGGCAAAACCACTCTGAGGATGAGGCCACGTGGGAACAAGAGAGCTATATCTTGAAGCATTACCCCCATCTTCTCTCTAGTTCAGATAGGTAGTGGTTCATATTGAAATGTATTTCCTATCTCCTTTCCCATACTAGGCATACGAAATCTATTGTCCAGATTTTGTTTTAGGGGGATAGATTTGTAACACCCTTGGTGTTACACTGTATAATGTTTTGCTAAAACACTACATGAGCATCATACTTATGTGTAAATGTGTGTAATGTAGGGTGTAAAGCAATATGCGTAACTTGAAACGTTCATCGAAAACATGAAACGAATGTAATATTTCATGTCGCGTTATATCACTTAGGGTTCTAAATGAATTTTTATTGAACAAAAATGCTATAGAACGCATAGACGAAACTTTGATAAAGTTTGTAGTACAAACTTTGTAGGTGATGGAGAAATACTTGCGGTTGAGAACGGGAGTCACTAGCTAGCTTGGTTGGTAGCTTGGAAATCGAAGTTGACGTAAATCCGACTGAGACTTAATCAAATTTCTTAAGTTAGAAAACGGTGTGACGAGGCTATGTTTGGGAATTTTTATAGGAGAATCGGGTTAAGCAGTGGCATGGTCTTAGGGTTTGTTTTACTAGTTTGACATGCCATCTCGAGTGTGAAATAGGTGGTGTAGCAACTAGATCACTGAGTTGGATGATTGGGGCGCTTTAAAAATCGTGCAAGGCACATTCTCGGCCAGCTTCTGTGTCTGGGCGCGGTTACCGTGCTTGGCACTCGGCGCTGTCGCGCCGGCCGTCACCACGCACGTGCTCGTATGCCCGTATGTGTGTCAACGCGTTGACCGGTCCTGCCCTGGCGTGTACACCCGCACCGCCGTTGTCGTGCCCTGGCACATAACTTACACACGCACGCACACGCCACGCCCGGCGAGCTAGCCGCTCGGCCACCGCCGTCGTCACGAGCCTGCTGCCTTGGCTCAGCCACTGCCGCCACTTCATCGTGTCGTTGACCCCGTGTGTCGCGTCACTATGCTACTGCTAGCCATGGCCGCTTGTGCAAAGTCACCCACGTGCGCTTTGCCACCGCCGTCGCATCCGCCTGCCGCTCTACCGCTTTGTGCTCGCCTATACGGTGCCGTGCGCGTGTGGCCACCCTTGGCCCTACCAACATGTTGCCTTGCCACATGTGGGCTTGCCCCGCCTGCCTTGCTATCACATCAGCGCTCGATGACACTGTGCTGCTGCCTCCTCAGACCGATGCTATCCACTACGGCGCGCAGGGCTGAGCCGCCGTCGTTGGTTTATGGTTTATGGCCATGTGGCCCACTGTCCTGAGCACGTTGGCTATTTCCCCATCGCCCTATAGCCATACGCGATTGTGCATCGAATTGACAGCCACGTCCCGCCATGGCAGCGACGAGCCAAGCCATGCCTGTCTCCCCCTGTTCCTCTGTCGCCATGGTCGTCGGACCCGCTCCTCTCAATTTGGGTCAATGGAAGCACCTCAGTCCAATTAATTTTGCCCGTGGCTCCATCGTGTAGCTAGCCAACCACCCGACCCCAGCTTGCAGTGAGCCTCGCCGTGCCATGGTCCAATTTGGAGTTTCCTTCCCGCCAGGTCAATAAGACTTAGTCGGTATGCGTCGACGGCAAGCTCCCAATCCAGTGCTGCTCGCGTCAATTCATTGCACCACCAACTTCACCTCCACCTACCCATCACCCGACGCACCTTTGCCTAATCGCTACCACCTCATAGCCTCCCCTGACGTAGCTTTGCCACCGTCGTGCGCCACCGTGCCGTCTGTGCACACGCGGCCAGCTCAGCTCAGGCCACCTTCGGTCGAACCACCACCTTATCTGTGTCCGTGGTGAGTTCCTTGAGCTCACTAGCTATCCCAATTTCTCCGACGTTGTTGTAGCTCACCGGAACGTCATTGTTTTCAATGCAGGAGCTCCGCCGCCATGGTCTGGCTTTACTACGACGTCTCGGCTCGTGCTTTCTTTGCCCAGTGCTTCGCGTTCATGCCTAGGTAGGTATCGGCTCCATAGATAGGGCGGGAAGGTCCGGCTTGGCCAGCGTAACCACCGCCACCGGCCAGTGCCAGCATAGCCAGGCCGGTGCGTGCGCGGGAGGGCCCGAGGGTATGGCCGTGGTAAAGATGGAAAGGGGGAGGGGCATAGTTGTAAGATAGCAAACTAGCTAAATAGTGCTCTTAGTGCTCATGTGATTACCGGGTAGGTTGAGGGCATTTTCGTAAGATGACCGGCGTGTGCGGGTCTTCCTCGTCGCGGGCCGTAGTCGCGCGGACTGGGCCGCGCCCCCGCATGGGCTGCGCCGATGCGTCGCTTGCGCGCACGCTGAGCAGACGTGGGCTGCGCTGCGCTAGAGTGGCCTGCTCCGCTCGCTCGCGGGCCGCGTGGTGGAAATTGATTTTTTTCATTTTTCGGTGAATTAGTAAAGGCTTATTAAATTTAGTTTTGAGGTGAACTTTGATGATTTATAGTAAATCTTATATATGTCCAAAAATAGTGAAACAAAATTTGTTAGGTTCACAAAAATGCTATCTATCTGTTGTTGTAGTTAGTTTACAGTTAGCTGTGATAATGATAGATTCATAAATTCACTTTAGAAAGCTTAGTATTATTTAGATTCATATTTGTAGCAATTTTTGTGGCAAATCGTGATAGCTTTAGCTATAAAATTTTTACAGTAGGTTCATTAGATTATTATGTACTCTCTGTAATTTTTGTAGTCCTAGAGTATGTTGATAAATAGAGTAGCTATTACTCCTTGTTTTATCATATATAGAGTAAATCGGTATTAAGAGTGAGAATACCTTTAGTTGCAAAGATAATATATGTCATGATGCATACTTGTTTGTGGTAACAGTAGATAACTTAGCACCTTAGTTGGTAGGACTAGCTTGGAGGCGGAGATAGTGGAGGTCCTTGCACCGCACTGAGTCCGGACTCAAGAGCGGGGGCTTAGAGTCCAAGTTTGGACGGGAACCTGAACCCCATGACAGGAGGGTGATGGGTTGGTCCTGCTTGTACCTAGGATATAAGTGGGGCATGTGTTTTTGGGGTACCCAGCAAGGGGCATTGATTTGCGAATCGTCGGGCGATCCGGTACGGCTTGTTTGGGGTCTAGCACAGTAGTAACAAGTGAAAGATGAAAGGTGAGAAAATGAAACTGATTGCTCAACTCTTGCTTGAAAGTAGAAAATGTTGCTTACATAGAATGGTTAGAGAATAAATTAATCATGGCTGCTAATAATAACATAAATAAGGACTAACTATTAGTATTGCTTTCTGCAAAAGGGAAACCTGCAAACCATAAAACTTATCATATTCCTTGGAGTCGGAAAATTATTCCACTAGTCGGATAAGTCTTGCGAGTACATTGTGTACTTAGGGTTTATTTACCCATGTTGCAGGTAATGCTTGAGGAGTATCGTTGTGTGAAGGATTCTTCTGGTGGGCGTAGACGGATCCTTGTTCATTATCGATAGATGTTTATTTTTAATTTCGATGTTTAATATTCCGCACTCTGACTTTAGAAATGTAATAATGTAATTTTTAAGAACTCTAGATGTATAAAATGGGTTAAGTATTGTAACTCGTTCTCATTATTGAATCCTTGGGGAAAACGTGGATCTTTCGGGCTCTCCTTTGGGGTGTGCCCGATGGAAACCGCCCGTTGTAGCTTGCTTACGGGATGCTTAGTATCTGGTGGAAGACGAGCGCCTCCGTAAGTGCGTTATTTCGGGCGGTTCTGCCACACTTTGGCACGAGGCGTGGGGGCGCACGACACGAGACGCCGGACAGGCGTGTCCGTCTAAGGGTATAAATATGTGCTGCCGTAGCGTTAGCACATACATTATACTAGCTTACGCTATAGTAAGAAACCCATACATTACAACTACTAACCAATTACACTACCTAGTCTTTCGAGAGACATCGAGAGGGCTGCCCACTTGTTTCTGGACCAAGAACATGAGACTTTTTATACCCAGCAAAACACTAAAAAGAGAGTAAAATGGTCAAAGGATGTTTCAGGTCGAAACTGACCAAAGCAGCCCCCAGATTCGGAACCGGAACGGACAACGGAGCGGCGCTTGCAAAGGGCGGCGGTGAGGATCCTTGTCGCGTTCTTTGTTTCGTCGCCCGTCAAGCACGTTCGCTGATGAGATGAGCACACGAAACATGTGGTGGAATGGGCGTGCTGACCGTACAGGCTGCTAAAAGCACGTGCTCACCAGAAGCTAAGGAGTAAGGACCACGGATCAAAAGCGCTGTCTCGTCCTTCGGGCAACGATGCTTCACATCTCACGAAAATTGACGGGGTCCAACTGTCCAAGCGCTTACGGTGCCGTACTACGTACCAGTATGACAACGACATCTCTACGTACGTATGTACGTACTCAGGTATCGACGGTCACTCCATGTCAAATGGTATTTCAGAAAGTTGTAATTTGCATCGGAGGGACTGATCGCTGCAACAAACCTGGGCTAAATAAAAACAACGATGTCGTCAACCGTCCACTGGTGCGGTCAAGTTTCATCAGAAAGGGAAAAAAGTTGCTCTCTTCTTCAGAAGATAGCTGAATAGCCTCCCTTTGAATGAATGAATGAATGTGATGGTCAGCACGACAGCACCGACATCTATATAATACTATAAACTATAACAGGAGTGCTGATTAAGTATTGTTTGTATGACATAAGAAAATATGTCATCAGGAAGAAATAACATGGCGCAATCTTATTCCTGAAGCATGCATGTCGGCTGGGCTGACTTGGTGCACACTACACAAACAGATTCACCAGTGTTAAGGAAGCGCGTGACACACAGTTGACCTCTATTCAATTACTATGGATTGGGGAAAATATTTTCATCAAGCTTTGGCAAAGTTTGGTTTGTCATGGACTTGTGTTAGTTTATTCAGATTCAAAATTAAGTTACACTCTTACATCTATCCAATCCCGCACCCGTCCTCCGCCCAAGAAACCTTACTTGATCTGATCGCCGGTATGTCGGATCGGATCCGGGCTATGATTTTCGACCCGTTGCCCGACCCAACTCGAAAAAACTGACCTAAAGTATGAAAACCCGAAAAATAGTCTGACTCGATAGTACGTCGAATCGGGCTCGGATCAAAGATTTTGACCTCATCATTTTTTGTGGCCTGACCCGAACGCGAACCTTTGATTAGGTCTACTATACATGTGCAACTGGGAATCCAATTGGCCTTTTAGTCAATAGACTTTCGCATTTACAGAATTCCCTATTCATCAATATTTTGAATTAGATTTAGATAAAATACATCTGGAAATTCAATGAAGTCGAGGTCAACAAATATGGCTATGAAATAAATTATTTTGGACTTCTTTGAAATACTGGTCGCTTGAACTTATCAGTCATGGTACAGTGTTTTTCTCTCAAAACAGATCAGCTTTAGCTGACTTATCAGCCATAAAAACCATCCGCCGACAATGACAGGAGCTCTTCCACATGTAAGCAGGGTTGAGGGCCACACGTTGGAGGGTGACGACAATGGACTCCTGCGTGAACAAGTCCCGGTGGTTGGAAAGATGGCTAGGATTTTTATTTGAATATATAAACATAATAGAGGTCGACCTTATAGAATGTGGGACCTACGCTAAGACGGCTAAGGCCCTGTTTGGAAGCCCGGTATTTATCCTCAAACCATTGTAAATTACAGGTCCCAATTTTTTTCTGACCCAAGATGCAATTCACTGATTGGATGACCGGTGAGCCTATTGAATTTACATCCGGTTTCCCCCAAAACCGTTGGAAAAAAAATGTTGCCTCCTCTGGTCTGGGAAAAAATACGGCAAGTATCGTGCTTGTCTCACCTCTGCTGAAATCACGCCGCCGCCCCCACTCGATTCCGATAGTCCGCTGCCACCCCATGGCGAGCGGCGCGCCGAGGCGGGGACGAAGCCTGAACACGTCGTTGCGGACCGCCTCCTTGCGCCGCACCTCGGCCGACGGCCACGAAGTCGTCGCGCGCGTCGCGCACGGCGCAGGCCCGGCGGCCGTAGGAGCCCTCGACCACGAACACCTCATCAGCGTCCGAGGAGGACGCGGTGACGACGTGCGCTAGCGTCTTGCCGCCTGAGACACGGAGGCCACCGACGTGGCGGCGGACGAAGAAAAAAGACGGCCTAGCTGAGGCGGGATCGATGGCGGAGAAGCCAGGGTGTTGGGCGCACTGAGGTTGCTCTCCGGGCAACAATGGCGGCTGTTGAGAGGCGGCATGTCAATGTCACAGATCTGGTCCACTATGGATAAGTATAGCGTATAGAGAAGAGTCTAAGCGCGGTGCATATGCGAGGAATCCATGGATGAGTGCTCAGGCTGCTCGAATTTGCTCCTGTGAGCTTGAGCGGCAATGGTGGCTGCAGCTTAGTTTCTCTGTCCATGGCGCCACTACCTTCGACGGAATCCAACAAGACACTGCTCTGGAAGCTAGCAGGTGAGGCAACGAGGCATCATAAACTAGCAATAGTGGGATAGCAGCTCGGATATCACGGGATTTGGTAGGCGGCGAGCGAATTTCTGATGCTCAGCCAAACTGTGCTTCCTAACAATATTCTACAAGCGAATGGTTATCCACTGGTGTTCTTGTGCACATCAGATTACAAGTGTAATCATTTTACAGGTGTAACACAAGGCCTAAGGCCTTAAACATTCCTGATGCCCTAATGGCGTTAGATGCCATGGGAGTGTTTTTTTGGTCGTGATTGGTAGGCACCATTAATGGAGACGATCCAAAAAAAAATTAGCTACTCCTTCTATTCTAAATATACTTTGTTTTAGTTTTAGTTGATTTTTCCCTAATTTTGACTACTTTTTTTTATTAAAATGTGCTAACATTGACAACATCAAATTAGTCCCTCATTGAATTGTACATGTTTCTATATTTCTTTATAAACTTAGTTAAAGTTAGATAAGTTTAATTTAGGATGAAACTAAAATAATCTACATTTTGGACAAATTAGTGCCATAATTTGAAGTTTCCTATCTCTCTTCTATTAAAATTCAATTATTTAGTACCTACTACTTTTTTTTTTATTTTAGACACCATATTTTATAGAAATTTCTAGCTAAATTGTTGCTCTGTCCCAAAATAACATATACGATTCAAGTCAATCAATTTTAAGTCCGACTTAAAGTTGTCTGAGACCTTACTAAACAAATGTTACCTTACTGGCTCTTGGTCAAACTTAAATTACGCGTCTCACGACGGATACGTCATCCCTTTAACAAAATTATATAAAGGAGCTAACATTTATTAGCTACGAATACGCATCCATGGCGGATACACCACTAACATTTACGGAACAGAGTATTACTCACTCCATTCTAAATTATAAGTTATTTTAACTTTTTTTATTCATCTATTTTATTATGTATCTAAACATAATATTATATTAAGATGCATAGCAAAATGGACGTAAAAACAATCAAAGTGAGTACTCCCTCCATCAATGTGGATTTAGTTTGACCGTTAGAAATTGATCTTTGACTGTAAATTGTTTTGGTAATATTTTGCGAATGGCTACAATAAGATAATAGCATTAGAAATGTTTTTTTAATATGGATTTAACAGTATTATTTTGTGACATATAAGGAAGTGAGCCTAGCTCAACTGGTTAGGTGAGAGGTGTGGTAATACACTTAACCACCCAGGTTCAAGTCCCGTCTTAGACTGAATTTGGGTGCATATTTCTCATCTTAATGAAAAACCACCTAGTTCCTCCTAGGTTGGAACTCATTTTTTTTATTTTGTGGCATATGATTTATGTATTAGTGAAGTTGAACTAATCACTGTCCAGAATGTTTTTAGACAGCGAAAGGTACACCTACCTATAATTTAATGGCACACCTTCTAAACACGGAAACTATAAATTAGGCTAGTTTCTGTGGGTGCTATATGAAAATATTTCGATGAGAAGAGAGATAAAGCATATATCCAAGACTAGAACCTTGGCCATTCTTATAGGTAGAACAACAATTAATTGTTTGTTGTTCTCAAGAAACAACACCAAAATACTATACATATGCATTAGATGAGTCATATGATACTTTCGGTTGATATAACATGGCAACGTTGCAATGATATACTCCCTCTGCCCCCCCCCCCTAATAAATAGATTCCTAGCACAAAAATCGTCGATAAGTAAATTAATCTCTAGAGGGCTCCATGGTCCACTGGTCCATTTATTTTCCTCAAAGTTTTCTCATATTTATTGCACCCCCTCCCTTCTCCCTCTTAAATAAATAGATTCCTAGAAAAAAAAATTGTCTACAAGTAAATCAATCTCTAGAAGACTCAACGATCCACTAGCCCATTTATTTTTCTCAAAGTCAACTCATATATACTGCACCCCCTCCCTTCTCCCTCTTTTTCACCGATCCAGGCTCGAGTTTCTGCAATTAGATAGTTATAGTAAATGCTATAATTATTGTGCAACTACTTCAATTAATGAAGGGTAATATGGTTTTTTCTTTGTCATACTAATATGTCCTAGATTTGCCAGAAATATACTCCCTCCAAGTTGCTAAAAGAAGTTGTTTTGGACAGCGACATAGTCTCCAAAGCACAACTTTGACTTCTTAATTTTATAAAAATAATTATTGAAAAGTGATATATGTATATTTTATTAAAATATTTTTCAGAACAACTCTATTCATATGGTTTTCATATTTCCAACTCAACAACTTAAAAGTTATTCATGATTTATATTTTCAATATTTGACTCGAGTCTTGTCTAAAATGACTTCTTTTAACAACCCTGGAGGAAGTATTTATTCAGAGGGGAGTATGAGACAGAGCACTAGGAATAGCTTAGTAGGAAAGATATCATCAATTAATTATCACATCGAAAGTTTTGGCAACGTTGAAATGGATATTATTCCCTCTCCTTTTTCTTTATTTACATGGACATGTTCAAATAAATACACCATCAAGATATATATAGTGAGTTGATGAAGCTAGTTTAATCTTTGTGTATTTTTCTCAGTCTAATCAAAATTAGAGAAGTTTGATTTCAGATAAAGTTCAGACGACCTATATAAATAAAGTATGGGCAATACTACACTATGCGTGAGCAAGCGTAGAAATTTCCGCTCGCACGCCTCCTTCTTCCTCGCCTCGCGCGTGCCTTCTTCCTCATGCGCTCCCCTGCCGCCTCCTCACCCCGCCCGGCTCTGGCGACGTCGACGGCCCTTGACCACGGCCAACCGGTTAAGGTGCGACCCGACCTTCTTCCTCCTCGTGCACCCACCTCCTACCATCCCGTCGTGGTACCCTAGAGCTCCTTCTTCATCCGCCTGCCGTCCGGGCGCTGTCTCCGTGCGAGCACTACTAAAAGTTTCCAGATGTTTGGCCCCAACTGGGCGTTGATGAACAAGCGTCCCACTATATAACAACAATTAATTAACTAAGGCCGACTGTTTCGATTTTGAACACCTTTCGTTGGTCAACTCTCTAGCTAACACAAAGAAATCAAACACCAACCTCTGACCATTCCAAAGTCAGAGCCTCTACGTGGTCAACCCTCCCCTATAAATGCATCTCCACGCGACGCCTCCCCAGGCCACCATTCAACGCCAATTCACAATCCTTCACCTTCGGAACTTCCAGAAGCTTCTGTCTAGGCACCCTCCCTCGCCATGGGCAACGGCCTCTCCCCTTGTCTGTGCCCCAGGGCCGAGCACGGCGGCGAGGCGGCGCGGCTGGTGTTCTGGGGCGGGTCGGCGAGGATGGCCGACGAGCGGCGGTCCATCACCGCCGGGGACGTCACGGCGGAGCTCCCCGACCCGCATCTCGTCTGCGCCGGGGACTCCTTCTTCATCGGCCTGCCAGTCCCGGCGCTGTCTCCGTGCGAGCGGCTCGTGGCCGGGCGCACCTACTTCGTGCTCCCCGCGGCACGCTTCTCGTGCAGCCAGTCGCTCACCGCCGCGACGCTCGCCAAGCTCTCGCCTTCGTCCTCCGCCGCGAAGGTGCCCCTTGCCGGCGGCACGGCGTCCCCGTTCGAGTACGTCACGGGCTCCGACGGCGCGCCGCTCATCAGGATCCTGCCCGAGTTCATCGAGAAGGTGATCACGTCGTGCGGCGGCGGCGGCAAGTGCGGCGCGACGGAGCAGCTGTGCAGCACGCCGGAGCTGAGGAAGCACTACATGCAGCTTGTGGGGGCGCGGGCGGAGAGGCCGTGGTCGCCGGGGCTTGAGACGATATCCGAGGCTGAGAAGAGGAGGAGGATGCCGTCGCCGGTGAGGCTGGTCGGGCTGGCAAAGGCTTCTTCAAGATAGCCCTGCATATGCATATGCATGTTGCATGGATAGATTGCAGAAGGGAATAGAGAGTTTAGCCTAATTTTCGCTTCTTGGGATGCAAGAGGGAGAAGAAGAAGCAATGTAGATAGATTCAGAAACGAGAGGAGTAGGCACATTAGATTTAGTTTTAGTTCATCATTTTTCTCTCCTTTGAACAAAGGATACTCCAAGTGGATTGAATCATGAAAATTATTGAATAAAATTGCATATGTCATCCATTGCAAGTTTGCATTTGGGTTGTCCTACTAAGGGGAAAAGTGTCTAAAATTGTAAGGCAGTTTCCACATGATCTTCAGAAAGTGCAGATGTATATGACCATGCTTTGGAGTAGAACAACAAGCTTTAATTAAGCTAGATTATCACTGCGACCTCTATTTAAACTGGAGTTAGCGAGTTTTTTTGTTCTACTAAATCTTACATATTCATTTGTTTTTCAAATTGAGAAAATTGTTAAAAGAATCCTTAAATTTTGTTGTGGTTGCTGTCACAATTTGGATAGGTCCTTTTCAATTTGTTGTGTTATACCTTTAATTTGTTACAGCAAGCCTTTCAGTTGGTTTGAAGAATCTTTTTATGTGATCCATTAGTTTTAATATGCATTTATATACTTGCTCTTAAAGTATATGGGCCTGAAAACGCCTCCAACGACGAACATGATACCATCGAGCTGGAGTAGGTTTTCCACCCGGCACCATAACTCGTTTAGAAATTGAATCGAATTTTACATATTAGAGAAGTTTTATAAAGGTATCTTTGCATTGAGTAATTCGAATACACAAACTGAAACGAAGATTTAATTTGTTTTTTCCTTCTATGAGAAAGCCAATAACATAAAAATCATATTCTGTCATATTGTGGGAATACACATGTTATATGCCCTCTTTAGAATGCATCAAATTTTCTTGTTTTGTGCATTTTTCTCTGCTCCTAAGGGCTCCTTTGGATGATAGGGGGGCAAATGCTCGTGGATTTCAACACCAAAGGAGATTTTGACCCTGCACGTGACATCCCCTCCCACTCCGGTGACAGTAACCCGCGGATGCCAAATTTCCCGCGGTGCAATCTATGCACGGGAACGAGAACATGGGCGTGGAAAGTCGTGCAGCTCCGGCGCAGAGCAGAGCAGCAGCAGGTAGGCGACGCCGGTGGCTACTCCGCTGGCGGCTTTGAGTGCAAGCGTGTAGATGGCCGCCCTGGCCCCGCATGAGCCACCACGCGCGGCCCACTGCGCTCGCGCCGCGCCGCCCGGGCTCCGCCGCGGACATGGCAACAGTGACGGTGCACCGACGACGGTGAGGTAGACGAGGAAGAGCATGGCGAGGAGCGCGAGGAGCGCGTCGAGAAAGAGCAGCATGAGAGAGTACCACAAGGCGCGAGCACGGCTAGGGCCACGATGGCTGTGGCGCGGGCCAACTCCAGGACGTACCCAAACGTGACGGTCAGCATGGCCCCAGACTTTGCCCTGGGCCGCGCCGAGCGCCGCGGTCATGGTGGCGCGTCGATCTGCGGCGGAGAAGACGGTGGAGATCTTGATGGCCGATCCGGCCACAACGGCGGCGAGGAGGCAGCCGGTGGCGACGAGAAGAAGTCGTTGGAGGTCGGACTGGAGGGCCTTGATGAGATCACGGTACGTGGCGGTGGCCGGGTCGACGCGGCTGGTGGCGTCTGCGTCCAGCAAGCATAGCGGCGTCTAGCGGCTGCACGAACAGGGCGTTGCTGAGGAGCAGCGCCGCGGCTAGGGCGACCGTGAGGACCAGGAGCGGGATGAGGAGCACGCCGTTACGGCCCGGGAGGACGGCACCATGCTTCAGAAGGAGCCATGGCCATGATGAGGCAGGGACGCTCGTAGATCCAGTCATCCAGCGAGCGCGAGGGAGAGAATGACGGGGAAAGAGAATCGCGAGTGCGGAGTAGTTTTTTCTGCGCCTCGGAAAATTGACGGGGACAAGGCTGAAAAGGCACAGGGTTATATGAGAGTGTGGTGTATCCAAAAGAACACCGTAGATTGGTGAGGCAGCAAAGACACTGACCTTCTCCCCCACGCGAATTAGCCAGGGATCCCTCGTGGATTGAGGTACCCAAGGAGTCCTGAAAAGAGTAAACTGGACCCGTTCACCCATCCGTGGTGAAGCGGGATGCCCAAGCTTCACACTTCGATTTTTTGCGCTGACATGTAGCCCCACCACCCCCGCACGCCTCCCCGCTCGCCCCTTCGACCGTCGCTCCATCCAAGGGAACAGAAGCCCCTCCACTCCCTCGAGGTCCGCGACTACTTCCTCCACTCCCTCGAGGTCCGTACAAAACACTCTCCCCTCTCTTTCTCTCTCTCCCTCTTCCGCGCGAGCGCGCACGGACGACTGCTAATGTGTTAGGTTGCTATTCTGTATTCAAGAGGAGATTTGTGCGGTGATAGTTGCATGGTGTGAAGGTTCGCATAATCGCATCTGCTGCACGCTACGTGTCTGAGAATGCCTACACCAAATGGCAGGGGGACATATGCGGGGATGGAATCGAGATCTTGTCCTGAGCTTCGGTGTTTCTTAAAATGATGCCCAAGTGAATCTCAGTGCTGGAGTGTAGGATTTAGAATTGCGGCACTCAGCTTTATTTTTCAAACAGGTGAGAATCACTGAATGCTGAAGCAAATGGGAAATGCCCTAAATATAAGAAGTTTACAGTAAACTATTTTGAGATTGAAATTTTATTTTTCAAGGATCAGCCAAAGTCGATTGAGTTTCAGTATCCTCGATCCTAAGTCAATGAAGTAGGAAGCTGGAAATTTGGGATCAATGCAGGTGGCTACAATGTAAGGTAGGATGACCGTGTCATGGCTGGTGAAACATGACCGCATTGAGACTTCTGTGAAAAAGATACTCTCACATACTGTTGTTTCTTCGAGTGGGTGATCGTGGTGGGCGTTGGGGATGATTGGCACAATGGCACTGCCGCACTGGCAGGGAAGCCGACAACGGGAGTGACGATGACGGTTATGAGCTTTCAAGGTTCCAACGAGCAACCCATTGGACGAAGCGGAGGGCGCAGCGGGGGTGGCAACGGAAGGGCCGCCTCTATCAAAGGCCACTGCTTCCATCGTATTCTTGGTAACTTGAGGGCAGCACAAATCATTTCCCCCTCTGACATATTATTGATGAATGTCTATCTCTACAACTAAAAAGACGCAGGACAAGCTATTTTCTATTCCTGTGGAAGCTACTTTTTGATCAAATATATGACTTATATTGTTAGTGAAGTATTGAAAAGGAAGAAGCTATTTATAAATTTGCTTTGACTATGGAAGTGCCAACAATTGAAGCTTGGTATAATTTTCCTACTTATCAGTGGAGCATATCATGAGTTAACAAATTTTCCTACTTACCAATGGAGCATAGACTATTTTGATGTTGTTCAATTAAAATTACAAATGTGAGATATGTTGGAATTTTTATATTTGCTCTAGGGTGTTGCATAATATGTGAAGTCTTTTTTTAGGAACATTGGCCGGCTGCTAGCATGTCTGTGAGACTGTTCGCTGTCTTGGTACTTCTAAAAAATTAAAGGGATTAGAAGGACCTGGTTGCAGGAGCACATGCTGAGAACATTGCATATCAGTGTGGTTGGTGGAAAAATACATGGCATGAAAAGTAGCGGGAAAATGACTCTTTGTAAGAGGACCCTTAGCTTTGCAAAATAAATATTTCTGCATTTGTAAGTTCTATATGAATTTCGCTTCATACATATTTAGTTTGCACGTTCAGTCAATTTGTTTGGTCTAGAAGGTAGGTTGTCATTCACAATTATAGACTACTCGTTATTTTAAGATTGTGCAAAAGGCATCATGGTAAGTGATTTAGTAGTGTTTTTGCATTATGGGTTCTACCTTCAGGCTCTGGACCAGCAAGAGGAAGCTCATTATCCAAGAGGCAGAGGATACCGATTTTATGAGCTGTTTAAGAGAAGCAAATAAGCTGTTAATTTAAGACCTAATATTGTACCTAGTTACTTGTCAGTTAGTCTTCTAAATCATGGACTTGTGCTAAATGGTTGAGTTGATTCTTTGATAGAATCACTGGAAATAGATATAATCCCTTGCACATGATTGTAGTTATGAATTGGCTGGCCATTTTTCTGCGAGTGTTATGTTGTTTGTATATACATAACAATCAAGCAAAAGAGACCAGATTGAACTTATTTATTTGTCTATTGATTTGATTCCATTATTTTTCTCTTACAGTCTTACTCTTATTGCGTTGAAAATTTTGAGGATCTTGACCCACTGAAAATTTTGAGGCTCCCGTACACACGCACGGGCATTTGCTAGTCTATGAAAATAAACTAATTTCTGTAAAATTCCTATACGATTCTATGAAATTTCTACGTTCTAAACGAAGCCTAATCGGTTAGAAGTGCTTCGGTGAGGCAAGTGTTCCATTTCCGCCTTCTTGTGTACTCACTTTGTTTCAAAATGTCATTTTAGTTTTGGTGTAAGTCAAACTTCTCTAACTAAGTTCATACAAAAGTATATTAACATAATAACAAACAAAATCCCTATCATAACATGTTTTATGGTTGATTTACTAAAATAAATTTGATGCTATAGACATTGGTGCATTTTTCTATAAATTTGATTAAAGTTAGAAAAATTGACTTAAAACAAAACTAAAATGGACTACCGTTTAAAATGGGTGCAATAGCCACTATCTAGGTTCTTGGCCATACTCTCTTTGCTAAATAATACTACTCACAATCAATTTTTTTCGCGATTGTGTCTAAACACTTTTTTCATTGAAAGAAAAATAAGTAGCACAGTAAATACTACATATCTTAGAAAAAGCCATAACGACTTACTATGGAACAGGTGGAATATAAAATAAACGGCTAAAATAAGTAGCTGAATGTAGAATCAAACACAAAACAGCTCCTTCTACGCATTTTCACAGTGTACCTTTTGGTGCAATCCAGTCCCTTGGCGAAGAGACTGTGGTTAAATCTATGCAAACTGTAATTCTTTAACGATAATGCACTTGCCAGAGCGTCCGACATTTGAAAATATCCGACAACCACTCATTTCTAATTAATTCTTATCCACACATTATTAGCCTCCACCAACTGCATACTCCTGCTCTGCCTCCTTCTTCGAACTCACATCCGCCTGCTCCACTCCACCCCACCGTGCCGGCCTTTCCCCACCGTGCCCCGTCCCATCGCCACGCCGCGCCCGCATCCCATCCCCTACCGCGCCCCACTCCACCTCGCCCTATTGCGGTCATGGCATCACCTAGCCACCACCAACCCGGCGCCACTAGGAGGTCGTCGCTGGCCGAGACATCGTCTCCTACAACCAACCGAAGACACTATGGTAGGAAGGGATGTCTTAAAACGGAGGTGTATGGTGGGCCGCTGTTCTCGAAGTCACCCCGATCCGAGCTTGTTGGCTACTGCAGTCCCCCTCTAGGTAGGCCGTGGCCGTGCGAACGAACGATGTGAAGTGTTTCAGGCGTTTTGAACTTTTGTCTCAAGCGTTTCATCTGGGTGTTGAAAAAGTAGATCTCAGATATTGCATATGTTGCAATGACAAGATACGCATGTTGCAAGCCTAGTGTTTCATGTTTTTCAGATGTATGTTGCAAAATGTTTCATCTGGATGTTTTATAAAGTAGATCTTGGTGTTGCACATGTTGCAATGGGCTACACACGCATGTTTCATCTGTCTTCAGGCGTATGTTGCAAATGTTTCATCTGGATGTTTTAAAAGTAGATCTTGGTGTTTGCATATGTTGCAATGGGCTACACACGCATGTTTTAGATGCATGTTTCAAGTGTTTCATCAGTCTTCAAATATATGTTGTAAATGTTTAATCTAGATGTTTCAAAAATAGATCTAGTGTTGCACATGTTGCAATGGCGCCGGTGGCTGGCCACCTTCTCCTTGTCCGCCAACTCCCTGACCAGCGCCACTGCCCTTATCGTGGTCACTAGCAAGTCCAGCGCCCGGCCTCCTGGGATGACGCAGTCGAGGGGGATGGTGGCGTGGATGCGGGAAGTGGAGGGGGTGCGGGCGGAGAAGCAGAGGCACAGAGGGGGCGCGTGCATCCAAACAGGAGGCGCGGAGGGGCCATGGGTTCCCGCGTGCGCGCAGATGACGTCCGAATGTGGGCATCGGTCGACGTCCGGGCGCTAGTCATGCAGATTTTTTAACAAGCCATACATGGCTCTCATGAGCGAGGCCGGGCGCCAAACCAAACAGCCTCGAGACGCTAACATAATGGCTGCTAATATGCACAACTGCAGATACCGACATGCATGGCTGTTCTGCATACCAAAGCCCTTCCCACCTGAATCCCTGATAAGCAATGGCATGGGTTGTTGACCTTTGACCTGCAGAGTGCGTACGCATCATCAAGTCAACCATAATCCAATCTTCTAATGTGTCAACAAGCTTTACAGGTAGGTCAGTATTACACCGTGTCAGTCACATATTCCTCCGATCCACAGCCTCTCGCAGATAAAGATTACAAATAATCTGTGGCCACGCCTTTTTTCCAAAAGCAGCATCTCGAGTGGATCTCGCTCTCGCAGCGTGTGCTCGAGATTTCGCCCAACTGGTGGCACGAGCACGATCCTATATATTACGGCGACCACGGTGGATCGTCGGACTTGACCGCGGGAGTGCGCGGCCGGCGGGAACTGACCCTGCCATAGCCAAAAGCCACTTTACCGGAGAAAATTATTAACCTGATGATTGAATGAATATAAAGGTCCGCGCAATTATATTGACCTAACCTTGGACGCATGCTAAGACCGATTTGTGGACAGTGGTGGACTGCTTATTATTATTGGTAGTGCTAGCGGCGGTACGTCCGGACCGACGCTCGTGTCCGGACGCCAGCGCGCTCCACGCAGGGCCCGCGTTGCCCAAGCAACAAAGAGGGGAAGGGCGTGTGGCACCTCCGATTCGGAAGGAACCGGCCGCGGCGTCGTATGGATGCCCTGTCGGCACCAGGAGAGACAATGTAGTATAAGGTGGGGAGGAGAGATGCAACACCTGATCTACTTTTGAAATATCTAAATACAACAGTTGTAACATACGTCTGAAGACAGTTGAAACACTTGAAATATGCTTCTGAAACACTTGAAAAAACACCTGAAACACTTAAAAATCACTGTAACCATACGCAACATCTAAATAAAACGCATGCATCATATGTGTGAAATATATGCAACATCCAAGATAAACACACTTGCAACATGTGTCCAGAAAACACAGATAAAACATACATCTGAACCATCTGAAACACCCTGAAACATACGCTTGCAACCTACGATGCACGGATACTGCAGGGGGCCCGTATCGCGTACGTATCGGATATGGATATGCCACTCATATGCCACGGATACGTATCCGAACCGTACTATGAATTTTGGATACGTACTAGAGTGGATACATGTATCTGATATTGGATACTGGGCATACGGCCCATGAAGTCTAAACAACCTCCCAGTCTCCCACGTGTGACCTACTCCCTCCGCCGTCCGCACACTCGCCTGCGCCGCATCCCGACTCCGCACCGCAGACAACTAGAAAGGCGGCGCCCCGTGACCTACCCTCGTGCGGAACGGCGACCAGCGGGTAGCAGCGGCCGGCGGTGATGCAACCAAGCGGCACCCCCTCCCAGCTACAGGCTACTGGTAACTTGCGTTTGCCGTTTGCTTGCGCTCTGCTCGGCTGCTCCTCCAACATTGTGCTTTGATCTGAAATTTGGTCTTTTTTATATTTGTTTGTTAGTACGAGTAGATGGACCTGATGAATGTGCTCCAATTGAAGTTGATGACCAGCAAAAGAAGAAGAATCCATTGTGGAATCATGTTGTACCGTGGCTGTGATTTTTATTAAGTTGTTAAACCCTACTTATTTATTGGCACTATGTTATTATTTCATATTAAATCATGTGTATTATTATTATTATTATTATTATTATTATTATTATTATTATTATTATCATCATCATCATCATCATCATTAAAATTCTAGCCATATCCCCGTGTCACTGTTTTTTTTTGGAGAATAGCATATCCGTGTATCCTATACGTATCATATCTGATATCCGTATCCGTATCCGGGCAACATAGCTTGCAACATGCCTCTGAAACAAAGTGCACCATATGCAACACTGTGCAATATCTCCCGATCTACTTTGCAACATCCATACGAAACAAATGCAACATATATCTGAAACACCTGAAATACTTGAAACATACATATGCAACATAGGGTGAGAGAGAGAGCCTGGCGAAGGGAGCGCCATGGCCGCCGGGGTGAGGGAAGCATGATCGCTAGGGTGAGAGAGCACGCCGCCGGGGGTGGGGAGGGTGTCACGCTATAGGGTCGAGATGGTGGACTAGAGGGGTTGAATTGTCCTTTCTAAAATTAATTGTACCGACTAACCAAAACAAATACGGAATTAAAACTATTGGTCTAGCCAAGACTACACCCCTCTATCTATATTCTCAAGCACCTTACAAAGATTCTAATTAAACAAATAAGGTACCAGGCTAGCTAGAGCTCACCTAGTCAATCTAGAAGCAAGGTCACATAAACCTATGCAACTAGTACTTCAAGCAATGGGGGGAGCTCCTACACAAACTAGGATGCAAAAGCACAAAGCCTAAGCTCACTAGCAATGCTCAATAATAAGGCTACTCAAGCTAAATTAGAGAGCTTAAATTACTTAGCTACACAAATTAAGCGATGAAACTAGCAAGGCTACACAAGCCAACTAGTTACGCAAGAGAGCAACATAGTTTAGTACATAACTTCATAGTTTCAAATACATTACCATGGTCTTAGTCATGTCCCACAAAAGCATCTTCAGATACAAGAACTAGGAGAGACCGTGCCCAACGGTCTAGTCTTTATCCCCAGCCGGGAGAAGGCAATATTTGCAGCAACCAAAGTAGAACTAGTCATCTGCAACAGGTGGAAGATAAACCCTGAGTACGAGAAGGTACTCAGCTTAGACTTACCTGTCAAAACCAGAAATAAAAGACACCAAGGGTCATGCAAGGCTTATGAGGTGGGCTAGCTGGACATAGTTGCATAAAAGAGCTTATGAATATAGTAACCAATTTAAACTTCGCATCAAGTTTATCATCATTTACCTGTCCACTAGATTTGCACCTGTACTAGAGCACTCACTTATTAGGAGCAAACAATAGCAGGTATAATAAGGCTGTCATCATCATATCATCTTTCAGAACCATTATGTTATTTAGTGTATCTACTTTGGAGATAAGCCCGTCAAGTTCTCACTAACCGGGAGAGACGGCGACTCGAATCGAATTATAACTCAGCTGAGGGGTTATTCCTAACTCTCACCCTAGCATACTTTGCAAGGGTAGCCGTGGGTCACCTTTGGTACAACTCAGGAACCAAATTCGCGGGTTCGATCAGCGCCAGCACTCTCAAGGATACCCTTCTGCCAAGACGATCAGGACTTTTAAATCACCTGCCCTTGGACTCACGCCTACGGCTCCCTTCCGAGGCGTACTTTATACTTATCGACTTCCGGCCTGAGGTGAGCTACTCGGCTTTGTGGTCGGTCTCTAGACTCGGCCAACTAAGAGAGATGCATGCGTTCAACATGAACAGGAAAGGCTCCAAGATTCAGTCCTTAAGCGACACAGACGGAGTCACTGCAAACCGGCAAGCCTCCGCCCGGTCTTAATTTCAAATTAAGACAGGTTCTTTTCCACGATAGCAAATATAGCCAACCGTGCCATATGTATATTCCTATATCTCGTAGGTGACAGGAAATCACCCGACTTCTACCGCGTTTAAGCAGGGCTAAGCACTACATGAACCTGAGCTACATAAGATTCAGGGTATCAATATCTGGGCAAGGAGTGGATAACCAATGCAGCAAGTGTTTGCATCCAACACCTAAACTTAATGCAACAATATATATGTAACAATAATACTTTAACTGCATTTCGGAAATTAGGAGGCTTAATATGCTCCGGGGCTTGCCTTTCACAAAGTTGCACGGACGGTGATCCAGGGCACTCAACGGCTGACCTCGTCTGGCACTTCTCCCTGAGGGCCTGCACCTCCTGAACCTCCGGTGTTGGCTGCTGCTGCTCCCCGCTAGGTTCCTCGAATTCCTAGTAGTGTCACACCTTCTGATACACCTATTGCATGCCGATGCACAAGATAAATATCATGGATGCATAAGGAATGACATGATGCTCATGATGAATGGATCATAGTAAGTGTTTAACGAAAACATCACTAGGACACTCGTTTACCGATTAAGAATAGCTCTATTCAAATCACTTTAAAGCATGTATCTAACTTAACTTGAAGAACAAGATCAACTTACCTAACTTGCATAACCTAAGATAAAGATGCTCATCTTCAAGTTAAAGGCCTAACACCTAGGAATAATACCACAAACTTAGGAAATAGTAAAGGCATACTTAATCAACAGTTAAAGTTTCATATGCAAACGAGCAGTCCTTTAATTCGATCACAACAAGAGTTCTACAATTCCAAATGACTTGCAAGAGGACATTCTGGAAAGCTTATGAAATTCTCTACAAATCATTTGTAAACATCAAAGCATGATTCTTATGTTAACCAAATCGAATTCAAGTAAACCTAAAATCTGTCCAGAAATGACAGGTTTACTAAATTAATTATTTAGTGATGATGCAAAAGCATGATTGGGCCAAACCAAGTTTACCAACTTGTGGTGTATACTAGAGGAACATCAGAAAGTATAGTGCCAACTTCTAAATAAATTATTTATGCCCTTTTCTAATTTATTTAGTTAATTAGGTGATTAAAGCAATATATAGTAAAACTATTCAGAAAAATCTACAAAAATTATAGTAGCTATCTCATGCTTCACATAGACTACCATAAAAATTTCAAAGCCATTGGGCAAGCAGAACTTGCTGTATCCAAAATAATAGGTGGCATGTCTATTTCTAGTATAATTAGGAAACCCTAATGAAAAGTGTCAAGCAACAGATTTCACATTTTTCCTAGCATCATTCTAGCATAAGAATAGCACTTACCAAATTTTACCCTTACTGAATCTATAGAAAAATTATGAAAATTCACACAAGATCCATCCATGCAAACAAGAGAATTTCCTAACTCCTACATATAGTGTCCAAACTATATGAAAATTTAACTACAAGCTACTCATGATATGAGCAGTACACCATAAAAATTTCATGCCATTTGGAGCTACATAGAAAAAGATATAATTACCCCTATTTCCTTAGTGATTAAAAGAGATAATTAGCAACTCCATTTTTCATAACAGGAACATGGCATAGATTATATTTTTAATATAAACTAGACATTATCATGAACTCAACAAAATTGGAACCACATCATTTGAATCTACCAACTAGGAGATACATATTTTTGAAAATGTACACAAATCTGTGAAAAAGAATAAAACGAAACAAAAATGGAAACCCTAATGAACTACTGGGCCAGCCCCGGACAGACTCGGTGGCCTGCGAAGCACGCGCTGGCGCAGCCCAGACTCAACGCTGGCCCAGGTCTGGTTCCCGCCTGAGCTTCAGCGACTGACGCGCGGGTCCCGCTCGATAGAGAGACAGATAGGGGAGGAAGAAGGACGGCGGCGTAGCTCGTCGCCGGTGACAGCTTCGGCGAGGTCATCAGGTGCTACGGTGTTCGCCTCACCCATGCGCATCTAGGGACACCCTCAATTGTAGCTATTACCGCGGCTAAAGGAAGCGACGATGGTCATGGCGGCGCACGACCACGGTTTGGCCGGCTCCGGCGAGGCCCGTCCCTGTAGGGTGCGGCTAAGCTCGATACGAGCTTCCGGAGTTCACTACCAAGCTAAACCAACAAGGAGGAGGGGATGGGAAGGCCACGGTGGCAGTTGGACCGTGTGGAGCGCCAACTCCGGTGAGGTCCCGCCATGGTGGCGGTGGAAGAAATGGCAAATACGCCCTTACCAAGCCTCAAAACGAATCAACTAAAAGGTGGAGGAGGGAGAGGAGATCACGGCGAAGCTAGGGGCAAGATGGCCGACGCGTTTTTGTAGTGGCGAGTGCGCAAGGCGATGGCGAAGCTCGGTCGGAAATGGAGGAGCTGCTGCGGCTTGTCGCTGCACGCGGTGGAGGCGAAGGAGTGGAGCAAATGAAATGGCGAGTGCGTTAGGCAGGCGGGTGCGAGTTCAAGGTGTGGCCAGCAGCGCCAGGACACCCACGGCGTGTGGCAGCGCGAGTAGAAGACCAGCGACGGGTGGCAAACATGCGGCGGTGATCTTCTGACGGTCGGTTCGCTGTAGCAAAACTAAAATTTCGATTCAGCACTCGACGGTGACGACTGATAGCGTGATTTCGACGATCCATAACTCCCAAACGGTGGCGATCTGGTTCATGGTATAGTTAACAAAATTGAAGATCTAAGTGTGTACAACAACTTTGTCAATTGGAGCTCGAGTTGGTTCGGCCTGGTTAGGGAGATACAAGCCTCCAAACAGTGATACTCGAAACTATAAATCGTCTTAAGGACTTAGAAAAATTCTAAGTGTAGAATTCCACCCCAAATCTAACTTGTGGGCCATGTTTGAGGCTGTTCCACACATTTTCGTGAGTTGGTCATAAAATAACTTTTGTTCCTTGATAAATTGGCTACAACTTTGGCAAATGGCGCATAGCCATGCAAGGTCTCTAAGTTGGTCTTTTGAATCAGTCAAATAGTGGCACTCTATAGATCATTCTAAGTCAAACCTCCACTTGAGGGCATTTTTGTCATTTTGATCCACATGAACAATGTCCCATCAATTACCCTAAGTGTAGTTAAGGTGTATTAGACCATAATCAACCACTTTACACAAATGCTATACCAACTTCTAATGATCACATGTGATGAAGCAACAAAACAATCAATTTCACTCTAATGTTGCAATTTCATGTTTCACATGTGTCATGCCTTTGTTGCAATTTTAACTTGCCACATTCCTACCATGTTGCCATGTTTCAAGGCATGAGAAACTCATGTTGCATTCACATGTTTCACTACTACCATTCACAAGCAATCAAGTATGAAACAAACACAATTGCGAATGTTGCATATGCATGTTTCAATGACAATGGCATGATGTGATAGATGATGCACATGTTTATGAAATGAAATGCAATTTTGTGGAAGCCAAACACCTAGGGTGTTATAGCCCTCCCCCCTTAGAAAAATCTCGTCCCAAGATTTGGAAAGCGTACCATTTAGTATAGAAAGTTGGATGATTTTCCTTTAAATAATCTTCTCGCTCCCATGTTGCATCTCGATCACTATGATTACTCCAAACTACCTTGTACAACTTAACTACTCGCCTACGAGTCACTCTTTCTTGAGTATCCAGAACCTGCACGGGCTTCTCCTCATAAGAAAGATCAGATTTCAAGTTGATTTTCCTTGTTGCTATTCTTTCCTCGGGAATACGGAGACACTTCTTTAGCTGGGACACATGGAACACCGGGAATATAGCTCCCATTTCACGTGGTAGATCGAGTTTATAGGCTACTCTTCCACTTTTCTCGATAATGCGGTAAGGTCCAACATATTGAGGCTCAAGCTTCCTTTTGATTCCAAAACGTTTTACTCCTTTCATAGGGGATACCTTTAGATAAACATGATCACCTACTTCAAACTCAATAGGTTTTCTTCTCTTATCAGCGTAGCTCTTTTGTCTAGCCTGAGCGGTAGTCATATTCTTTTGTATAGTTCGGACTTGCTCTTCGGCTTCTTTTACAAAATCAATACCATAGAATCTTCTCTCTCCGGGTTCCACCCAGTTCAAAGGAGTTCTACACTTGCGGCCATAAAGAGCTTCAAAAGGAGTCATTTTGATACTCTCTTGATAACTATTGTTATAAGAGAATTCAGCGAGAGGCAACCATTCCTCCCAAGAGCCTTTGCAAGAGATAAGACAAGCTCTAAGCATGTCTTCAAGAATTTGATTAACATGCTCAGTCTGTCCTGATGTTTGCGGATGATAGGTAGAACTGCGGATTAGATGAGTGCCAAGATTCTGATGTAAGCACTCCCAAAAGTGAGCTGTGAATTGCGGTCCTCTATCTGAAACAATGGATTTGGGTACACCATGGAGACGTACCACTTGTTGAAAATAAATCTCAGCATAATTGTGAGGGTGATAGGTAGACTTGACCAGAATAAAGTGAGCAGATTTAGTTAGACGATCTACAATAACCCAGATGGAATCACAACCCTTTTTGGTAGTGGGTAATCCAACAATGAAATCCATAACAATTTCTTCCCACTTCCAGCCAGGAATAGAGAGTGGCTGCAATAATCCAGGCCTCATGTGAATAGCCTTGACTCTGCAACAGTTATCGCACCTTGCCACGTAGGCTGCGATTTCTTTCTTCATCTTGGTCCACCAATAATATAGCTTGAGATCTTGATACATTTTACTGCTACCAGGATGGATGGACAATCTCGAAGAATTGGCTTCAGCCATAATTTGCTTTCTAAGTTCTTTGTCTTTTGGTACTACAAGCCTATCATTAAACCAGAGATTTCCTTTGTCATCGACCCTAAAGTGCTTGGTCTCTTGCTCTTTCATCTTCCGCTTGATGTGAAACACACCCACATCAGTCTTCTGGAGTTCGATAATTCGACTTCTAAGAGAGCAATCCACAGTGATATTGTGGAGTACTACAGGATGAAGGAGGTGTGCCAGATGAAAGTCTTCACTAACTAAGGAATTGCAATGGGCCTTTCTGCTTAAGGCATCAGCAACCACATTTGCCTTACCAGGATGGTAGTGCACTTGAAGGTTGTAGTCTTTGATTAATTCTAACAATCGTCGTTGACTGCATGTTCAACTCGAGTTGAGTAAAGATGTACTTGAGACTTTTATGGTCCGTATAGATGTTGCACACATTACCTAGCAAGTAATGTCTCCAAATCTTTAGGGCATGAACAACCACGGCTAGCTCTAAGTCATGGGTAGGATAATTGACTTCATAGTTTTCGAAAGCTGGCGCGAAGCATAAGCAATGACTCGGCCCTCCTGCATAAGAACACACCCCAAACTGGTGCCACATGCATCACAATAGACATCAAAAGGCTTCTCGATGTCAGGTTGTGCCAATACAGGAGCAGAGGTTAGTAAGGTCCACAAAGTGTGGAAAGCCTCTTCACACTTCGGAGTCCACACAAACTTCTCATCCTTTTGAAGTAGTCGAGTCATGGGCTTGGCAATTTTTGAGAAATCTAGGATAAAGCGACGATAGTAGCCAGCCAAACCCAGGAAACTTCGGACTTCTGTGACCGTAGTAGGTGCCTTCCACTCTAGGACTTCTTGCACCTTAGTAGGGTCAACCAAAATTCCATCACCAGATAACACATGACCTAGAAAAGGTATCTTGTTCAACCAGAATTCGCACTTGCTGAACTTAGCATAAAGCTGGTTGTCACGTAATCGAGTTAAAACAATTCTCAGATGTTCAGCATGTTCTTCTTCATTCTGAGAATATACAAGGATATCATCAATGAACACGACGACAAACTTGTCCAATTCTAGCATGAATACCAAATTCATCAGGTACATAAAGTGTGCCGGAGCATTTGTCAACCCAAAGGACATGACAAGATATTTGAACAAGCCATAACGAGTAGAGAAAGCTGTCTTAGGTATATCTTCAGGAACAAATTTTGATCTGATGGTAGCCAGACCTCAAATCGATCTTGGAGAATACCTTAGCTTTGGAGAGTTGATCAAACAGAATATCAATGCGAGGAAGAGGGTATTTGTTCTTGATAGTGACAGCATTAAGGGGGCGATAATCCACGCACATGCGCAGAGACTCATCCTTCTTCTTCACAAAGATAGTCGGACAACCCCAAGGAGAAGAACTAGGCCAAATCAAACCTTTCTTTAATAGCTAATTTAACTAAATCTTTAGCTCAGCCAACTCATTGGGTGGCATTCTATAGGGCCTTCAAGAAATAGGAGCCGTACCCGAAATGAGTTCTATCTTGAATTCTACTTCACGGTCTGGAGGTAATCCAGGCAAGTCATCAGGGAAGACATCTAGAAACTCATAGACAACTGGTATATCCTTAATGGCTTTGGCTAGGGTAGCATTGGCTGTATTGTGGATAGCGATATCACGAGGCAACTGCACTAGAAAACTGTTCTTATCCACTAGGATCTCTCAACATTACCACACGGGTTGATGTATCGATCAACACTCCATTCCCGCTCATCCACTTCATCCCTAGGATTACATCGATTCCTACCCCCGGCAGAACTACAAGATCCGTAAGGAACTCTCGATCCCCTAATCTCAATCTTTACATCTTTAACTACTTGGTTAGTCATGATATTATTTCCAGCAGCACTAATACAATAACCCCCCTTGACAATTGTAATCACATTCATCTTATGCTTAGATGCAAAAGTAGAACTCACAAAGGAATGTGAAGCACCAGAATCAAAGAGCACAACTGCAGGGTGATCATTAACAAGAAACTTACCAGCGGTGACCACTTCACCAGCAGGAATTTCCTCCATAGTAGTGTAGTGAACATGCCCCTGACGGACGTTTCCCTGAGCATTCTTGGGAGGATAGGGACAAGTACTAGCCCAGTGACTAGGCTTGTTACAGTTCCAGCACGGCCTGTTAGCTGGCAGGACATTGGAGCTGCCCTACCTAGAGGTATTCTTTGGCAAGGAAATTGTGTACCCCTTGCGGAAACCAGTTTTAGCTTGATTCTTCTTCTGAAGGTGGGCATGGTACCGGACATTAGCATTGGGTGGATGATATTGGGTTTTGGATACCACTGGTGCCTTAGACTGAGAAGCACCTGCCTCAAAGTTCCTTTTACGGGTCTTGGAAGCAGCATATACCTTATCATTATTCTCCTGAGTCAGGGTGTCACTGATAAACTCATTGAAGGTGACACACTTGCAGTTGCCCATAGACTTCATCAGTTTAGGGGAAAGTCCCCTCTTGAAACTAGCTATCTTTTTGGCGTTAGTATCAACGAACTCAGGAGCATACCTCGCCAGGTTGTTAAATGCCTAGAGGTATTCATTAAGACTCTTGTTGCCTTGAGTTAGCTTCATGAACTCGGTATGCTTAATGGCCATGAGACCAGGAGGGATAAAATGTCCCTTGAAAGCTTCCTGGAACTGGTTCCCAAACCACCTCAACGTTTGCAGAGAAGGTGGTCCTGTGATGGGTCCACCAGATGCCTGTAGGGCCTTGGAGCTGGTGTCCTGCATACGAGGCCTTCATACCTTCTGTCAATCGGAGCAATCCAAACCTTTGCTCTATCGTACTCAACCATTCACCAGCTTGTAATGGTTCTTCTGCCTCTCTAAAGATAGGAGGCTTTGTGTCCATGAAGTCCTTAAAGCTGCTATACTGGTTTGGCTTGGGTCCTTGGCGGACATGTCGATCATCGCGGTTAGCTAGTTGGCGCATAGCCTTAGCTAGCATGCGCTGACTTTCGACGACTGTCTGCATTAGCTCAGCTAGTGTGGGACGGTGGAGGAGATGGTTGTTCCTCATCTCCAAGGCTACGACCACGACGAAGATTATAAGCCATCTGCAAAAGGTATAGCCAATGAGCACTGACGATGTGGAAAATTTTGTAGATGAATTGTATAATTATGCCAACTGATTCCATTGGAGAGAATGAATTTATACAATCAATAGAGGCACAATCATCCATCACAATCACACAACTCATCAAGCGCATCAATTGACACATTAATGCTGATGAACTTTAACCAACAATGAGATCTATAGACCGCACAGACGGAAATTATAAAAGGCTCACATACATGGAGCATAACACGTTTGATAGGTTACATCCAAGCCATAGAGGTTCCAATTGACATCAAAGATAACTTAAGGTTCGATATTACAACCCAACGATTAACTTATTACAAGCTACTAGTTCATGCATGAGGATCAACAAAAGACTAGCTCTAGCGCATTAGCTAAGTAGTAAGCTAAACTACGTATCATCCTCAGAGTCAGTGTCGAAGATCTCTCCTCCATCTTCATCACTAGTAGGTTCTAACTCCTCATCTTCCTCCTCATCAGGTGGAACGTCCTCAGGTCCATTAATCTCAATGTCATCATCATCCTCAGCCATGATGACACAAGAGCCCATCTCATCCTCATTATCATTCTCATCATCAGGGGGCAGGAGAGGGTGAAGCTGATTGTGTAATAGGTGAACCTCCTCATGGAGATGGTCATTGTACTCTTCGGCAGCTGCCAACTGCTGCTCCAGTTCTACCTGTCGCGCTCTCAACACATTCTCCTCGTGCTAGGCTTCATTCCGTTGGTTCAGCACGTGAATCAAATACATTCACAGTTGCGGTGAGCAACTGTCAACCTCTGAACCTCCAGGGTCTCTTGATCCCGTTCTTGTGTTACTTGCTCCAAACGGTGCTGAGCTGTACTCCTCTCAGCAGTCACCCGGGCTAGCTCTGCCCTCAGCCTTTCCGCCTCAATAGGCTCTGGATGGGGCTCACGAGGAGCTAACCAGTGACGAGGCGCCTTGCCTCTAGCGGACTTGCAAGTAGTGCATTTCGTGCGCGCCATCTGTAGCAAAAAGTTGCAATGTAAGGGGAGAATCATTTAAGGGATACGAAATTTAATTAGTCGAGACCATCAATTTTAAAGGAGGGAGTAATGCAAAAAATGCTATGTATGTTTGAACATGATGCATGCACGATTCGTACGTCCTCACAAACCTAGAAAAAATTTAAAGGCTAGCGAAATATACGGTGGCATACATACATTCTCTCATATACAGGTAGCTAATCGATCTACAACGATACGTTGTTAGTGTACCTACAGAAAATTTCATTTCAGCCCAATAATTTCCCAAAAAGACATGCAAAGTAAGCAGTAAACTAAATACTTTTGTACATACATCCCCAATGTATATACTCTAGTATCACAGCTACCCGACAGAGATACCCACACTTAAGTACTCTCATAGATACATGATCGAACATGTAAGTATGCGAGCAACCACAACTACTCTCCCCTAGACCGACAGTTGGACGGTCATGCTCTCACAACTCCCACTTACCAGAGCGTAGAGGTATTTTGATCCATACATTACCACCCAAGCAGATGGCATCCATACAATAGCACGCCGTATGGACAACGAAATAGAAACAAGTAGGAACCCCCAAGTTAGTACTTTAATAAGCCACCTAAGAGTCCTTATTTGGGCATAAGGGATATGACCACTGGCAATACTTAGTATTTAATTTAGAATTTTCACAAATACTTTTGTTTTAAATACACAAATGACATGTTTAGTGTCGAATCTTGCTCTGATGCCAGCTGTAACAGAACCGACCAAATCATAAGAACATAAGTACAAAAACAATCACCAAAGTAATCAAATTCCTGTACTTAAGCTCCCATAATCCCGGTAGTCCAGAAATCATGAAGGATTTCAACCAACTCTCGACATACAAACCAAGACCAGTAGTGATTCAACACAACACATCATTCGTTACAACATTTCACTAAGTAGCATTCGGATTACATCCATCAAAGTTCAAATAAAATATTACAAACCAAGTTCAAGTTCGCAGGAAGCAACATAGTTTAGTACATAACTTCATAGTTTCAAATACATTGCCTAGGTCTTAGTCATGTCCCACAAAAGCATCTTCAGATACGAGAACTAGGAGAGACCGTGCCCAACGGTCTAGTCTTCATTCCCTAGCCGGGAGAAGGCAATACTTGCAATAACCAAAGTAGAACTGGTCATCTGCAACATGTGGAAGATAAACCCTGAGTACGAGAAGGTACTCAGCTATACTTACCCGTCAAAACTAGAAATAAAAGACACCAAGGGTCATGCAAGGCTTATGAGGTGGGCTAGCTAGACACAGTTGCATAAAAGAGCTTATGAATATAGTAACCAATTTAAACTTCGCATCAAGTTTATCATCATTTACCTGTCCACTAGATTTGCACCTGTACTAGAGCACTCACTTATTAGGAGCAAACAATATTAATCCATAGCAGGTATAATAAGGCTGTCATCATCATATCATCTTTCAGAACCATTATGTTATTTAGTGTATCTACTTTGGAGATAAGCCCAGTCAAGTTCTCACTAACCTGGGAGAGACGGCGACTCGAATCGAATTACAACTCAGCTGAGGGGGTATTCCTAACTCTCACCCTAGCATACTTTGCAAGGGTAGCCGTGGGTCACCTTTGGTACAACTCAGGAACCAAATTTGTGGGTTCGATCAGCGCCAGCACTCTCAGGGATACCCTTCTGCCAGGACGATCAGGACTTTTAAATCACCTGCCCTTGGACTCACGCCTACGGCTCCCTTCCGAGGCGTACTTTATACTTATCGACTCCTAGCCTGAGGTGAGCTACTCGGCTTCGTGGTCGGTCTCCAGACCCAACCAACTAAGAGAGAGGCATGCGTTCAACATGAACAGGAAAGGCTCCAAGATTTAGTCCTTAAGCGACACAGATGGAGTCACTGCAAACCAGCAAGCCTTTGCCCGGTCTTCATTTCACATTAAGACAGGTTCTTTTCCACGATAGCAAATATAGCCAACCGTGCCATATGTATATTCCTATATCTCGCAGGTGACAGGAAATCACCCGACTTCTACCGCGTTTAAGCAGGGCTAAGCACTACACAAACCTGAGCTACATAAGATTCAGGGTATCAATATCTGGGCAAGGAGTGGATAACCAATGCAGCAAGTGTTTGCATCCAACACCTAAACTTAATGCAACAATATATATGTAACAATAATACTTTAACTGCATTTCGGAAATTAGGAGGCTTAATATGCTTCGGGGCTTGCCTTTCACAAAGTTGCATGGACGGTGATCCAGGCACTCAACGGTGACCTCGTCTGGCACTTCTCCCAAGGGCCTGCACCTCCTGAACCTCTGGTGTTGGCTGCTGCTGCTCCCCGCTCGGTTCCTCGAATTCTAGTAGTGTCACACCTTCTGATACACCTATTGCATGCCGATGCACAAGATAAATATCATAGATGCATAAGGAATGACATGATGCTCATGATGAATGGATCACAATAAGTGTTTAACGAAAACATCACTGGACACTCGTTTATCGATTAAGAATAGCTCTATTCAAATCACTTTAAAGCATGTATCTAACTTAACTTGAAGAACAAGATCAACTTACCTAACTTGCATAACCTAAGATAAAGATGCTCATCTTTAGTTAAATGCCTAACACCTAGGAACATTACCACAAACTTAGGAAATAGTAAAGGCATACTTAATCAACAGTTAAAGTTTCATATGCAAACGAGCAGTCCTTTAATTCGATCACAACAAGAGTTCTACAATTCCAAATGACTTGCAAGAGGACTGTCGGTGTTTCAGACCAGGGGGGTCCTCAATCAACCAGTGAATTTGAACTGCGTGCTCCTGATTCCGGATGGTGATGCAAAGAGACACAAGGTTTATACTAGTTCAGGCAATCGATGCCCTACGTCCAGTCTGAGAGATCGATCTTGTATTCCTTGCACCGAAGTGCTCGTAGTAGGGGGTTACAAGCTAGGGGAGAGAGGGAGCTAGTCCCAGGTCTCAGCAAGGTGTCATGTGGGTCGTCTAAGACGTTGCTCTCAGGCGGCTGGTATGTGTGTGTGTTACAAGGTGCTCTTCCCTGTCCCTCTAAGTGGCCCAAGTCCTCTCCTTTTATAGTTGAAGGGAGGACATGGACAGTACATGTGTTAACCATGCGACATTGTGCCAACAGGGGCGGTATGTCCGAGCCCTGTGGCCTATTCCTATGGTGGCGTGGTCATCGAAGTGGTCCATCCTTGGAGCACTGGGGCAGCATGCCAGTCCCATCCGATCCTGTGCGTCATGAGAGCCCTAGGACTGCCTCAGAGTGGGTGCAGCGGTGGACGTGCAAGCCGGTGTGGACGGACTATGCGCGAGGCTGAGGCTTGGTCGGTGCCGAGGCTGCACCATAGTGGGGGGTCTCGGTGGGCACAAACCCCGAGATAGCCGAGACCTTGGTGCATAGTGCCGAGGCCCCGAGTGGCGGCTAACCTGGTGCGCCGGCTTGGAGGTGATGATAACCCGGGCCAAGTTGTCCATGTTGCAATATTTTCGAGGCGGGGATCGCGGGGCATAGTGCAGTGTGGGCGCTGATCGTGGGCACAGCGTCAGAACACAGTGGTCGGTAATCCCCGCCGTGCCCTATCCTAGCTGGTATGGCGTTGATGCGACCTCAGGTCCCATTGGCCATTCTATGGCGTCGAGCCATCGTTCGGCTGAGAGTGTGGGAGTGGTTGAAGTATTAATGAGACATGACGTGCTGTCGAGAAGACCGGCCGAGGCGGGGGCGACGGACTATGGATAAGCTGGTCTCACGCGATAAGGGGAATGAGGCCTCGCGCGAGACGGAGAGCGGAGCCTCGCGCAAGACGGAGATTGGACTCCTTGCCGAGGCCTCGCACGAGAGGCCTCACGCGACACGGAAAATGGACCTCCTACTGAGGCCTTCCGTGGGGAGCCTCGCATGAGGCAGAGATCGTGTTCCCTGCCGAGGCCTCCCGTGGAGAGCCTCGCACGAGGCAGAGATTGCGTCAGGACGCCAAGACCTCCTGCGTGAGGCTCGAGGCGAGGCGGAGGGCTTGGCGGGCCCGGTTGTGGTGGGTGAGGGGCCCACAGCGTACCTTCTAGCTTTGTTTTTTGATGGGACTTTAAGTGACCCCTTTGATTGTTCAGCTCAGGGGTACCCCAGTTCTAAGGTACCCGACAGTAGCCCCCGAGCCTCTGGGGGAGTGCGTGCACTCTCCCTGAGGGTTCGCCTAGGCTTGGTTCGTACCCGCTCCCATAGGAATTGGGTTTTGTATCTTGAGGTTCCGGTGGGTGCCCGCGAGCGCACCCACCGGGTGTAGCCCCCGAGGCCCTAGGAGGAGTGGAGTTACTCCTCCAGGGGCTTTTTTATTTTCAGTGTTTGAACGAGTAGTTCTTATTGCATTTGTCGAGCCCCTAAGCGCAAGTTCGGGTTGCAGGGGGTCTCGGTGAGGCTGCAGGAAGAGCCCTCTAGCCTCCTGCATAGAGCAAGAGGTTCATCAGGGGTCCTCCTGACTTTGGGTACTGACCCTCACTGCTTCCTTTGCACTCAGAAGGAGGGGTGGAATGTGCTAGGCTACCCTCGATGGGCACGAAGCGTGGACACTTCCAGGTGAGCTGTTATCGGGTGAGTCCGAGTGGAGGCCCATACCCCATTCGCTAGGGGACAGCTAGCAGTCCGGAGACGCACTCCAAGAGTACCAGAGGGTTTCTCTAGTGGGTGCCGAGGCCGTTTGCTGGGCCTCGGTGGCTTGGTGCCTCCCTACGTGTGATCCCATTCGGATACTTCCCTACCGGTCTTGGACATGACTTAGGATGCCCCGAGCGACTGTTCGCTCGGGCCTGGGCCATTCGTAGGCTCACCCCGAAGTCATCCCTGACTCTGTTGCCCTGGGGCAGCTGTCGAAACCTCTTGGAGGCCCAGCCTTCGAACCCCTGGACCGTAACGGGCTCGGTGCCCTTTATCGTGTTTTGTAATGAAACCTCTAGCGTGGGCTTGGACCGTTTGTCTTGGTCTTCGGGTGCAAGAGGAGCCCCCGAGCCTCCGCCTGGAGCAAGAGGGCGGTCGGGGGTCCCCTGACTTTTTCATCCGACCCTCACATATCCTTTTCGTTTGGATGGAGGGTTTGTTTGCCGAGCCCATTCTGGTCTCGGCAAGGTTGCAGGAAGAGCCCCTAGCCTCTACGTGGAGCGAGAGGGCCGTCGGGAGTTCCCCTGACTTTTTATACGCCCCTCGCACGTGAGGGTTTGTTTGCTGAGGCCCCTTTTGGGCGTGAGCTTGAGTTGTGGGGTCTTGGCGTATTTGCAGGAAGAGCCCCCTAGCCTCTGCATAGGGTGAGAGGGCCATCAGGAGCTCCCCTGTCTTTTTGTATGACCCTCACGCTTCCTTTTCGCTCGGAAGGAGGGTTTGTTTTGCTGAGCCCCTTTGAGTGCGAGCTGGGGTCACTGGGTCTCGGCAAGGTTGCAGGAAGAGCCCCCTAGCTTCTGCATAGAATGAGAAGGCCGTTGGGGGTTCCCCTAACTTTTTGTGTGACCCTCACGCTTCTTTTCGCTCGGAAGGAGGGGTGGAATGTGCCTCGCTACCCTCGGTGGGCACGAGCGGTGGCACTTCTGGTGAGCTGTTATCGGGTAGTCCGAGTGGAGGCCCGAACCCCGTTCGCTAGGGGACGGCTAGCGGTCTAGAGACACACTCCAAGAGTACTAGAGGATGTCTCTAGTGGGTGCCGAGGCCGTTCGCTGGGCCTCGGTGGCTCGGTGCCTCCCTATGGTGGGATCCCATTCGGAGACTTTCCTCTAGTCTCGGACACGACTTTGGGCGTCCCAAGCGTTTCGCTTGCTTGGGCCTCGGCCCCGTATGGGCTCGCCCGCGGTCGTCCCTGACTCTGTTATCCTGGGGTGGCTATCGAAACCCTTTGGGGCCCAGCCTTTGAACCCCTAGATCGTAATAGGTTCAGAGCCCGGTTCCATCATACGAAAGGAATAGGCCGCAGGGAATATCTTCCCGATTGGCTTAGCACGGGTGGCGCGCCTTTTGAGGCAGTTTCATGGGGAGTCGAAACGACGCCTGCTGCCGTAGTGGCCGAGCGTGACATGGTGGATGGGACGTAACTGTCCTCGCATTTAATGCGGGAGACGTGGGCACGTGGGCCTGGCGAAATCGGCTCAGTGGTTAACCGCACCGGATCGGGGGGAAAACCTCCCCGATTTCGTCGCCCTGTTCATTTCGCCTCCTCCCTGCATAAATACCCGAAGAGTCTTCGCCCCTCCTCAGTCTTACCTTAGCCTACATTAGCACCGCCTCCGTCGAGCCATCGCTAGAGCAGCGGGTGTCGGGAAGAAGAGGAGAGAAGAGCGAGCCTAGGGAGAAAGCGAGAAAAAAGCAGAGAGCGTGGGAGAGAGAGAAAAAACTCACCGCCGCACCCGATTCCTCCATCGCACCCATGGCTAGGCGACATCGTCGTTGTTCGAGGTGGACCCCTAGGAACCTGTCGGACATCACCGAGGAGATGCTTCAGTCGCTTGTCACGATGGTGGACTCCTTCGCCCAGGTGATAGACCCCACCAGGCCAGAGTGGATTGCTCCGTACAGCGAGCCAGAGCCGAGGCCTCACGACGGCTACGTTGTGAGCTTCGTCTCTTTTCACGAGCGCGGCCTCGGTGTCCTGGTGGACCGATTCATGCGGGCGCTCCCACACTACTACGGCATGGAGCTCCACAACTTCAATCCCAACTCCATCACTCAGGCGGCTATCTTCGTTGCTGTCTGCGAGGGGTATTTGGGGATTGCTCCCCATTGGGAGTTGTGGCTCCACCTATTCTGGGCGGGGCATACTACCAAGCTGACAGGCACATCGGGTAAGAGGAAGGCGACGAGGGCCGGCGGCTGCACTCTCCAAGTGCGTCAGGACCGCCTGCACCTCTATATCCCAGCCCAACTCGTGTCCTCCAATCGCCGGTGGTACACGAGTTGGTTCTACCTCTACAACAACGACGGAGGACTTCCCCCTTACACTGGGCGGATTGTGGAGAGTTGCTCGGAGAGATGGAAGTACGGCGTCCTGAAGGACGACCAGCCCAAGCTGCAGCCGCTTCTGGAGGGGCTGGCGAGGCTGCGGGGCCACGGTCTCACCGTGGCTGTGGTCGTGGCCGCCTTCCACCGCCGGAGGGTGCTGCCGCTGATGGCTCGGTGCCGGCAGCTGTTCGAGATGAAGCCGGGTGAGCCCATTGAGGGCACTCGGATGTCTTCCTCTGCCCTTTTCGATGAGGAAATTCTTCATCGGGTGGGGGAGACGGTAGAGGCAAAGCTGCAGGGCGGCAACTTGACCCCTATCGTGATGCGGCCGTCATGGGGGTTCCTTTCGCTGGTAAGTCATGTGCCGCTGTAGCCTCCGAGCCTCCTCAATCTCCCCTTACCCCTTGTTTCCTTATGTGCGTCCGTCGTTCCTGCAAGGGATGAGGGACATGCACTCCTCTCCTCCGCCCATTCCCGAGGACGCGAGGCGGTGGGCAATCAACCGTGCGCACGCCGACGCGTAGAAAAAACGGAAAGATGCCAAGGCAGCGAAACGCACGAAGCAACTCCTCGCGCGTGAGGAGCTGGATAAGCACCGCTGTCAACAAAGGAAGGAGGGTCTCCCGCTGGAGGAATCCCCATCAACGTCGCTGTCGACGGAGGCCTCGGACAGGGATGATGGGGGCGAGGCAGGGCGAGGTCCCCTAGACCACCTTCCTAACGTAGTGGAGGTGGTGCCCGGGGCGCTGGCCAGCAGCCCGGCACTCCCGGGAGGAGGAGGAGAAGCAGACCCGGGGCCGGCGGTTGCCCGCTCTGGGGCCGAGGCTGACACGCCTGAGGCGTAGGCATTGGGCAAACGTGCCGTCAGCCCGGTGGGCTCGGCGGCCATGGTGGAGTGAGTGGCGGTGGAGACGACGCCACCACCTCTGCAGAGGACCGAAGGGGCACCGGGGTCCATTGAGGACCGACCGGCGCCGATGGATACGAAGGTGACGCCTCTGCCGCCGCCTCCGCCATTGTGGACGAGGTTCGCCATGGCGAAACGGTTGCCGCCCTGTTCAAGGTTAGTGTATTTTTGGCGGGGTCATAGTGCATTCCGTTCGCCTTTTTGGTCTCGCGCTGACCCTGTAGGTTATTTTTCCTTAGTTGAAAGTGGCCTATGGACGAGCTCCCCTTGGCGCCCCTTAAGGTGCTTAAGGCGAGCCCCAGCTCCTCCGCCCACTAGGTGGTGGAGGCACAAGCCGCTATCCAACGTGGCACGGCATCGGCGAGGGTCGACCCACAGGGGCCGGCTGCCCAAGGAGGGGTTGCCGAGGCCTCCGGGGTCTCCAAGGCCGAGGCAACGGAGGCCACGGCGCCCACGACCGCTGAGACCGTAGTGGCCGCGGTTGGTGTCTCTACGTCTACTGAAGCCACGATGGCGGATGTCGAAGCCCCCAAGACTGTCAAGGCCATAATTACAGAGGTCGGAGCCCCCGAGATCACCAAGGCCGTCGTGATGGCGGCGAGGCCATCTGTCTAGGAGGCAGAGATGAAGGCGGCGGAGGCCTCAATGGCGCCCTTGGTTCAGGACCCGCCGTTGTTGCGAGAGAGCGCCCGGGAGGTGGAGGTCTATCCGATCTCCTCCGATGATACTTCCCAAGCGCAGGAGGTGGTCGACGCCGAGGAGACCAATGCCGTGGAGCAGCCGGCGCCACTCTTGGACGAGGGAAGCTCGGCCCTCGTGCGGGTGCGACCCAAGCCTCGCGGGTGGGATCACCCGCAGGTACTATGGCGGAGCCGGGATGACCCTGAGGGGGAGCCACTGTTCGCCCTCGAGGATGCGGCCGAGGGCGGGCGCTGGAGCACCTTCGAGCAATACCACCAGCTGGCGGAGTGGTCGCTACAGACGGCGCTGTCCGTGGTGGCCGACGAACTGCCCGGAGTCGCCCATGTTCGTGTTTTCCTTTCTCGCGCGACGTTGTCCTTTTCTGGTTTTGTTGCAGTCAATGACCCTTGTTCTGCTTCCCTAGGAGCTCGAGACCTGGTCGCTTGGGAAGTCGGTCTTTCTCCGACGGGAGAGGGGCATCTGGGACCAGCTTCAGCGGCAGAAGGGTCTTCTTGCCGGTGCCAATGAGCTCCTATCGGCGTAGAGCGCGGAGGTAGAGGACCTCCGCCTTCGTTGTGCTAACGCGAAGGTCGAGGCGGCCATGGCCCAGACGCAACTCGCCCCTCTGGCGGCGCGGGTTAAGGAGTTGGAGGAGGAGCTCACCCGCGTGGTCAGCGACCGGGATGCCTTCAGGGGCCGAGCCATTGAAGCTACGGCCTCGGCCGCGGCTCACGCGGGGCAGCTGGGGGCGGAACAGAGGGCGCACTAGCTGACGAAAGGTGCCTTGGATGAGGCCCTTGCGGCAGCTGAGGCCTCATGGACCGAGGCTGTGGTTTGGAGGGGGACGGTCGAGGGTGAGTTTTAGTCCCCTCATTTTGTTTTCTTTTTCTTATGTTCGCTCCCTAACTCCCTTGTGTGACACAGAGCTGGGGAGTGAAGCTTCCAGGGCGGCCGAGGCTTCTCAGATCGAGGCCCAGTGCTTGAAGGAGGAGGCCGAGGCTTCTAGGGCCGAGGCCCTGCACTGGAAGGAGAAAGCCGAGACCTGTTAGGTCGAGACCCGATGCTAGGAGCAGAAGGTCAAGGGTGAGTTCCGTGGGCTTTCGTCCCTAACTTAGGTTGTTTTTTCCCCTCGCTCAGCCTCATTCCATTTTCCTCGGTGCAGAGTCAGAGGAGGAGATCACTCGGGCCGCCGAGGCTTCTAGTGCAGTGCAGACGGTGCTCGAGACCGAGATCAGGGAGCACGAGGCGCTGAAACATGCTGCCCTTTCCACCTACGAGGCCTTAGAGGTTGAGGGGGTTCAGTCAGGTAGCTCCCTAGGGAGCCGTCTGATCGTGCTGAGCAACCAGATGCGCGAGCGGCTTCGAGGAGCGCTGCACACGGGTGTCAAGCATGCGCTGGCCGTCATCTCTTCTCACTACATCGGCGTCGACCTCCAGGCCATTAGCGATGGGTATGTCCTGCCTGATGATGACGAGGAGGCGGACGCGGTGGTCACGAAGCTGATGGAGGCGGCGGAAGGCCCTGGCACGATGCTGGTGACGCTCTTCGAAGAGGAGGTGGTTCCTCCCTTACCATCTGCCGGTGCTGAAGGCCCTAAGGCTTGATCTGTGCCTCGGAGGCTATGTAAAAGTAGAATAGGGGTTATTTTTTGCATTGTAACGCTTGTGGCCATCGAGGCCTTTATTTTTGAAGTATTTGTGTTTCTTAGTTGTTTTTCTTATGTTTTCGAGCCTCTACCCTCTGTTGCTCCTGATCATACTTCATTTGCAAAACACCCCCTTGGGGCCTAAGCCATCCCTTGAGCGAGAGGTAGTGAGGGAGTGCCATAGCCCAGAGGCGTAGGCCATCTCACGACTCTACCGGCCTCTTGCTTAGGAAACAGGCCTTGGTCTGAGGAGTTTTTACAACTGATTCATCAGAGCCTGCTAGAGTCTTGGCGTAGGAATTTTTGCGAAAAACAACTGAAGAATGGTGCGTGGGACCTAGGGGGGAAGTCCCCCATCTAGCCCCGAGGGAGGCTTGGTTCTGCAGAGGCAGAGCTGAGTGTCCCTTGTCGTGTTACTATACTGCTGAGACCTACGATGGGCTCAGGGGGGGGGGTTTCTTGAAAAATTAGACCAACTAAAGAACGCTCTTTAATTGTATTTCGAGAAACGACATATACAATGCTTGGAAATTTAGGGATAAAAGCGGACGTAGCTGTTCTATGTTCCAAGCGTTGGTGAAGACTTCAGCCCTTCTCGTTGGCCTAGCTTGTAGGTCCCGGGCTTCAGTACTTGGGCGATGATGTACGGTCCTTCCCATGGTGGGGTCAGCTTGTGGTGACCCTTAGTTGCTCTATGCTAGCCTCAACACCAGGTCGCCTACCTTCAAGTCTCGACCTCAGACATGTCGGGCCTGATAGCGCCATAGGCTCTACTAGTATTTGGCTGAGTGTAGTAGCGCGACGTCTCGAGCTTCCTCTAGTTGATCAAGGGCGTCCTCTCAGGTGGTGTGGTTACTTTGTTCATTATATGCTTATAGCCTCGGGGAACCATATTCCAAGTCGGTGGGGAGGATGGCCTCGGCCCCATAGACCTAGGAAGAAAGGCATGAACCCCGTGGCTCGGCTTGGAGTGTTCCTTAGGCTCCAGATCACCGACGGGAGTTTGGCGAGCCATTTCTTGCCAAACTTTTTCAACCGGTTGTGAATCCTTGGCTTGAGGCCTTGTAGGATCATGCAGTTGGCATGCTCTACTTGGCCGTTGGTCCTTGGGTGTCCTATGGCCGACCAGGCCACACGGATGTGGTGGTCGTCGCAAAACGTCAGGAACTTTTTGTTGGTGAACTGTGTCCTGTTGTCGGTGATGATGGTGTTGGGGACCCCAAACCTGTGGATGATGTCAGTGAAGAACAGCACCGCCTGCTCGGATTTGATTCGATTGATTGGGCGAGCCTCGATCCATTTGGAAAACTTGTCAATTGATACCTAGTAGATGGGTGTAGCCCCCTAGGGCCTTTTGTAGAGGCCCGACCATGTCGAGTCCCCACATGGCGAATGGCCATGTGATGGGGATGGTTTGCAGAGGCCAGGGTCGGGAGATGTGTCTGCCGAGCATAGTACTGGCATCCTTTGCAGGAGCGTACTAGCTTAGGTAGCGTCAGCGACCGCTGTCGGCCAGTAGAACCCTTGGTGGAAAGCATTCCCCATGAGCGTCCGAGGCGCCGCATGGTGCCCGCAGACGCCTACATGCAAGTCCTAAAGCAGGGCTCGGCCCACCTCGGTAGTGATGCATCGTTGGAGGACACCTGAGGGACTTCGCCTGTACAATTCATCATTGTAGAGGGCGTAGGTCTTGGCTCGGCATGCAAGCCATCGTGCTTCGATTCTGTCGTCAGGAAGCTCCCCCCAAACAAGCCAATCGAGGAACGGGATTCGCCAATCCGTGTCCTGATCAGTCTATGAAGGCTCGGTGTTGACTTCCATGACCTCGGGCTCAGTCGAGGGGGTCTCAGTAGCAGAGGGGGCGTCAAGCTTTGCCATGGGTCCCACAGGTGGGCCCACCTCTGTCATCGAGGTGTAGTCAATGGAAGGCTTATGGAGGTCTCTGGTGAAGATGTTCGGGGGGACCGGGGCCTGTGCTGAGGCCATCTTTGCCAGCTCATCGGTGGCCTCGTTGTACTTCCGCGCGACGTGATTTAGTTCGAGACCGTCGAACCTATCTTCTAGGTGTCATACCAACTTGCAGTACGCCTCCATTTTGGGGTCAAGGCAATTTGATTCCTTCATCACTTGATCAATGACGAGCCGTGAGTCACCTCGGACGTCGAGGCGTCGTGCCCCAAGTTCGATGGCGACTTGTAGGCCATTGATGAGGGCCTCGTATTCGGCCACGTTGTTGGAGGTAGCGAAGAGGAGTCGCACCATGTAGCGCATGTGTACTCCAAGGGGCGAGATGAAGAGCAGACCTACGCCTGCCCCGGTCTTCATCAAGGATCTGTTAAAGTACAGGGTCCAGCACTCCATCTAAATTTGAGTAGGTGGCAGTTGGGTGTCTGTCCACTCAGCCACGAAATCGGCCAAGGCCTAAGACTTGATCGCTTTTTGAGGTGCAAAAGTCAAGGTTTCCCCATAAGCTCGACGGCCCACTTGGCTACCCTGCCCGAGGCTTCCCGGTTATGAATTATCTCTCCCAGGGGAAAAGATGATACCATAGTCACTGGGTGAGACTCGAAGTAGTGACACAGTTTGCGCCGGGCCAGGACCACGGCGTAGATCAGCTTCTGGATGTGGGGGTAACGTGCTTTGGTCTCGGAGAGCACCTCGCTGATGAAATAGATAGGTCATTGGGTGGGCAGGGCATGCCCCTCTTCCTGCCTCTCTACCACTACGGCAGCGCTGACCACTTGGGTCGTTGCGGCAACGTAGAGTAAGAGGGCCTCGTCCCTAGCCGGGGGTACCAGGACGAGAGGATTTGTGAGCAGCGTCTTGAGTCTATCGAGGGCTTCTTTGGCCTCGGGGGTCCAAGAAAAATGCTCGGATTTTCTCAAGAGTCGGTACAGAGGCAAGCCTTTTTCACCGAGGCGTGAGATGAAGCGGCTCAGGGCTGCAAGGCATCCCATGACCCTCTATACTCCCTTGAGGTCTCTGATTGGTCCCATGCTAGTTATGGCTGAGACCTTCTCTGGGTTGGCTTCAATGCCACGTTCCGAGACTATGAATCCCAAGAGCATGCCTTGGGGGACCCCGAACACACACTTCTTGGGATTGAGCTTGATGCCCTTCTCTCTAAGGCATTTGAAGGTTATCCTCAAGTCAGTCGACGAGACCCGCGACCTTTCTGGTCTTGACCACGATGTCGTCTACGTAGGCCTCAATGGTCCTGCCCAATGTTGTCGCCAAAGACCTGGGTCATGCACCGCTGGTACATGGCACCTACATTTCTGAGGCCGAAGGGCATCATCACGTAGCAGTACATGCCGAATGGTGTGATGAAAGAAGTCACGAGCTAGTCGGACTCTTTCATCTTGTTTTGATGGTAACCAGAATACGCATCAAGGAAAGACAGGGTCTCACACCCTGCAGTGGAATCAACGATTTGATCGATTTGGGGTAATAGGAAGGGGACCTTTGGACAGGCTTTGTTCAAACCGGTGTAGTCTACACACATCCTCCATTTCCCATTTCTCTTCTTGACTAACACGGGGTTAGCCAACCACTCTGGGTGGGACACTTCCTTGATTCAGGGTTAGCCAACCGCCTAAGAGTTTCTGTACCTCCTCTCCGATGGCCCTAGCGCTTTTCCTCATCGAAGCAGCGCAGGCGTTGCCTTGCCGGTCTAGACCCGGCTTGGATGTCTAGGGCATGCTCGGCGACCTCCCTCGGTATGCCCGGCATGTCCGAGGGACTCCATGCAAATATGTCGGCATTCGCACGGAGGAAGTCGATGAGCACGGCTTCCTATTTGATGTCGAGGGTGGCGCTGATCCTCAGCGCTCGGTCGTCGGGGCAGGCGGGGTCGACCAGGACAAGTTTGATGGTTTCCGTGGGCTCGAACGCCCCCGTGCGACGCTTGGAGTTAGGCACCTCGCCACTGAGTTGGTCGAGGTGGGCGATGAGGGTCTCGGCCTCCGTAAGAGCCTTAGCGTACTCGATGCACTCAACATCGTAGTCGTATGCATGTTCGTACGTGGACTCAATCGTGATGACACCGCTAGGGCCTGGCATCTTGAGCTTGAGGTAGGTATAGTTGGGTACTGCCATGAACTTGGCGTAGCATGGCCGCCCTAGGATGGCGTGGTAGGCTCCCCCGAACCCGACTACCTCGAAGGTAAGGACTTCCTTGCGGTAGTTGGAGGGGGTGCCGAAGCAGACGGGAAGGTCGATGCACCCGATGGGTCGTGTGCACTTCCCTGGTATGATGCCATGGAAGGGGGCGACATCGCCTTAGAGCCTTGATCGGTCGATCTCCAAGAGCTCCAGGGTATTGACATAGAGGATGTTGAGGCCGCTGCCTCCGTCCATCAAAACCTTGGAGAGTCGGGTGTTGCCGATGATTGGGTCGACGACCAGTGGGTACTGCCTAGGATTCGGAACATGGTCAGGGTAGTCATCTTGATCGAAGGTGATCACCTCCCTAAGACCAGTCAAGGTACTAGGGGGTGGCCAACCTTGATCGAGAAGACTTCTCGGCGTTCCCTCTTGCGCTGCCGCGCCGTAAGGCACGCCGAGGGTCCACCGAAGATCATGAAGGCGTTGCGTACCTCGGGGAACCTGCCAGTCCTTGTCTTCGTCCTGGTCGCCGGCGTCCTTCTGCTTGGCATCGTCGTCGGGGAGCCCGAGCCTAGCGTAGTAATGTCGCAGCATGGAGCAATCCTCGAGGGCTGTGCTTGACCGGGCCTTGGTGATAAGGGCATGGTTTCTTGAGCATGTCGTCGAAAGGCCTAGGGCCTTTAGGGGCCTCAGGGATTCTTGCGGTCTACAGGCCCCGACCAGATCAGCCTCCAGGACCTCCTACTTCCCTAGGCTGCCCCTTTTTCTTTCTCTTAGGGAGGTGGGAGGCCGAGGCCTCGGGGGCCTCGTCCCTCCGCTTTCCCTTAGTGTCGCTAGTCGGGGAAGATGGCTTCCGACAGCCTCCTCACCCAAGGCGAAGTTGGTGGTGATGTCGAGGAGCGCAGCAGCGGTGCACGGCATGTTCCGACCTAACTCCCGAACCAGGTCTCGGTAGGTGGTGCCGAAGAGGAAAGCCTGGACAATCTCTGAGTCGCCGACGCTAGGCAACTCAGTGCACTATTTGGAGAAGCGCCGGATGAAGTCTCAGAGAGACTCGTTCAGCTTCTAACGACAGCTTTTAAGGTCCCAGGAATTCCCAGGGTGCACATATGTGCCTTGGAAGTTTCCGATGAAGATTCTAACCAAGTCGTGGCAGTCGTGGATTTGTGAGGGAGGAAGGTGCTCGAGCCAGGCTCGCGCTGAGTCTGACAAGAGCAAGGGGAGGTTGCGGATGATGAGTAGGTCATCATCTGTGCCACCTTGCTGGCAGGCCAGGCGGTAATTGGCAAGCCAGAGTTCGGGGTTAGTCTCGCCGCTATATTTTGCAAGATTGGCTGGTTGCCGAAACCGGGCTGGGAAAAGGGCAGCGCGGATGGCCCTGCTAAAGACCCGAGGGCCTGGCGGTTCAGGAGAAGGACTGCGGTCCTCCTCACTGTCGTAGCGACCGCCTCAGTGTGGGTGGTAGCCCCGAGCGGGCCCCTCGTTGTCATGCCGTCATCGCCTGCTGACCACCTCATGGTCTCCCTGCACCTCGCGTCGATTGCCGAGGCGGTCCAGAAGCATGGGGACCCTGTGGGCTATCGGCGCTTGAGCAGGTTCGGGATGAGCCGAGGCTTCCCTGTCCTGCCGAGGCGGTGCCATGGGCAGGTTCGAGACGCCCCCGTGCCGTCGGGAGGCGGAACTCTCGGCCTACTGAACCGCAGCGGTCTCTAGGAGATCCTGGAGCTCGCCGTGGACCCGCCGCCCCTCTGTGGTAGAAGGCTTAGGCATTGCGCGGACCAGCATTGCCGCAGCCGCGATGTTCTGGCTAGCGCAATTGAAGACTGGGGGTTGCTCACTCCCTTCGTCGTCATGGATGCAGTGGTGCACATCGCGGGCCTGCCGTCGCCCCCCCCCCCCCCCCCCGCCTTCGCCGTGACCTTGCTGTTCCTATTCGAGAGTATCTCGAAGCTGCTGCAGAAGAAGTTGGTCTTGTTCGACCTTGGCCTGGAGCTCACGGAGTTGTTCCAGATCTAGGCGTTGAGGTCGCGCAATGGCGGGGACCTCGTTTCGTGCGGCCGGCAGGACAATGCATGGAGGTGTGGCGGCGCCTATCCCTGGGTGAAGTGAGGAACGGCTACCTGCCCCATCGTCCTCCTCGCCCACTCTCGACATCCCGAGCCCGACGTGAAAACACTCGTGAGTGGGGTCGTAGGTACCCTCGTCATCGGAGTCGGAGTAGCCGAAGCAGTAGTCGCTCGCGGTCAAGAAGCGGCGCATGGTTTCAGGGTCACGGAGTCCGGAGAAATCCACCCCAGCCCATGCCTCGTCCTCCTCTGAGGAATTGGCGTAGGCGTGGGTCGACTCGGTGGTGCCGAAGTCGAGGACGAAGAGCTGGTGGCGTTCCGAGGGATCCTTGTGAGCGGTAGTGTAAGCGTGGGTGTGAGAGGCGGTGGCATTTCTCAACCCAAAGGGGTATGGGGACGGTGCCGTCACCCGACTCTGCTCCACCGGGATCGGCTCCTCAGGGAGTGGTGGAGCGGATCTTGACGATTGGGCATCACCGCGCACCACCAACGATTTTCCTTTGTCCAAGCTTAGGCTAGACAGGTCCCCAACCAGGGACCCTGTGCCAACAGCTGGTCGTAGGATATCGGCGGGGAGCGGCGTGTCGCCCCGGATTCGCATAGCGTCGGGGTGGTCTTGCTCGCGTCGTGCCTGGCGAGAGTGGCCGCCCAGGCGCCGCTTGCGCCTGGGCTGCCGGTGCGTGGCTTCATCGTCGGTTGGTGGGGCTTGAGGAGTGAGGAGTACCATGTCGAGCTCATGCCCCAGAGACATGAACTCTAGGCTCCCAAACCAAACCACCGTGCCGAGACGCAATGGTCGTACGGGATCTGCCATCCTGGAACTTGCTAGGGATGACGAAACTGACACGCAGAGGCCCCTACCTGGCGCGCCAACTATCAGGTGTTTCGGATCGGGGGGTCCTCAACCAACCAGTGAATTTGAACTACGTGCTCCCGATTCTGGATGGTGATGCAAAGAGACACAAGGTTTATACTGGTTCAGGCAATCGATGCCCTACGTCCAGTCTGAGAGATCGATCTTGTATTCCTTACACCGAAGTGCTCGTAGTAGGGGGTTACAAGCTAGGGGAGAGAGGGAGCTAGTCCCTAGGTCTCGGCAAGGTGTCGTGTGGGTCGTCTGAGACGTTGCTCTCAGGCGGCTAGGATGTGTGTGTGTTACAAGGTGTTCTTCCCTGTCCCTCTAAGTGGCCTAAGTCCTCTCCTTTTATAGTTGAAGGGAGGACATGGACAGTACATGTGTTAACTATGTGACGTCGTGCCAACAGGGGTGGCATGTCCGAGCCCTATGGCCTGTTCCTGTGGCGACGTGGTCGTCGGAGTGGTCTGTCCTTGGAGCACTGGGGCGGCGTGCTAGTCCCATCCGATCCTGTGCGTCATGAGAGCCCTGGGACTGCCTCGGAGTGGGTGCAGTGGTGGACGTGCAAGCCGGTGTGGACGGACTGTGCGCGAGGCCGAGGCTTGGTCGGTGCCGAGGCTGCACCGCAGTGGGGGGGTCTCGGCGGGCACAAACCCCAAGATAGCCGAGACCTTGGTGCATAGTGCCGAGGCCCCGAGTGGCGGCTGACCTGGTGCGCTGGCTTGGAGGTGATGATAACACGGGCCAAGTTGTCCATGTCGCGTTGTTTTCGAGGCGGGGATCGTGGGGCACAGTGTAGTGTGGGCGCTGATCGTGGGCACAGCGTCAGAACACTAGTGGCCGGTAATCCCCGTTGTGCCCTATCCCAGCAAGTATGGCGTTGATGCGACCTCAGGTCCCGTCGGCCATTCTATGGCGTCGAGCCATCGTCTGGCTGAGAGTGCGGGAGTGGTTGAAGTATTAATGAGACATGACGTGCTGTCGAGAAGACCGGCCGAGGCGGGGGCAACAGACTATGGATAAGCTGGTCTCACGCGATAAGGGGAATGAGGCCTCACACGAGACGGAGAGCGGAGCCTCGCGCAAGACGGAGATTGGACTCCTTGCCGAGGCCTCGCGCGAGAGGCCTCGCGCGAGAGGCCTCGTGCGACACGGAAAATGCACCTCCTGCCGAGGCCTTCCGTGGGGAGCCTCGCATGAGGCGGAGATCGTGTTCCCTGTCGAGGCCTCCCGTGGAGAGCCTCGCACGAGGCAGAGATTGCGTCAGGACGCCGAGACCTCCCGTGCGAGGCTCGAGGCGAGGTGGAGGGCTTGGCGGGCCCGGTTGTGGTGGGTGAGGGGCCCACGGCTTACCTTCTAGCTTTGTTTTTTGATGGGACTTAAGTGACCCCTTTGATTGTTCGCTCGGGGTACCCAGTTCTAAGGTACCCGACAAGGACATTCTGGAAAGCTTATGAAATTCTCTACAAATCATTTGTAAACATCAAAGCATGATTCTTACGTTAACCAAATCGAATTCAAGTAAACCTAAAATCTAGTCCAGAAATGACAGGTTTACTAAATTAATTATTTAGTGATGATGTAAAAGCATGATTGGGCCAAACCAAGTTTACCAACTTGTGGTGTATACCAGAGGAACATCAGAAAGTATAGTGCCAACTTCTAAATAAATTATTTAATGCCCTTTTCTAATTTATTTAGTTAATTAGGTGATTAAAGCAATATATAGTAAAACTATTCAGAAAAATCTACAGAAATTACAGTAGCTATCTCATGCTTCACATAGACTACCATAAAAATTTCAAAGCTATTGGGCAAGCACAACTTGCTGTATCCAAAATAACAGGTGGCATGTCTATTTCTAGTATAATTAGGAAACCCTAATGAAAAGTATCAAGCAACAGATTTCACATTTTTTCCTAGCATCATTCTAGCATAAGAATAGCACTTACCAAATTTTACCCTTACCGGATCTATAGAAAAATTATGAAAATTCACACAAGATCCATCCATGCAAACAAGAGAATTTCCTAACTCCTACATACAATGTCCAAAATGTATGAAAATTTAACTACAAGCTATTCATGATATGAGTAGTACACCATAAAAATTTCATGCCATTTGGAACTACATAGAAAAAGATATAATTACCCCTATTTCCTTCATGATTAAAAGAGATAATTAGCAACTCCATTTTTCATAACAGAACATGGCATAGATTATATTTTTAATATAAACTAGACATTATCATGAACTCAACAAAATTGGAACCACATCATTTGAATCTACCAACTAGGAGATACATATTTTTGAAAATGTACACAAATCTGTGAAAAAGAATAAAACGAAACAAAAATGGAAACCCTAATGAACTACTTGGGCCGGCCCGGACAGACTCGGCGGCCCACGAAGCACAGCGCTGGTGCATAGCCTAGACTCGACAGTGGCCCAGGTCTGGTTCCCGCCTGAGCTTCAGCTGACTGACGCGCGGGTCCCGCCCGACAGAGAGACAGATAGGGGAGGAAGAAGGACGGCGGACGTAGCTCGTCGCCAGTGATAGCTCCGGCGAGGTCATTGGTGCTACAGGTGTTTGCCTCACCCATGCGCATCTAGGGACACCCTCAATTGTAGCTATTACCACGGCTAAAGGAAGCGACGACAGGTCATGGCGGCGCACGGCCACGGTTTGGCCGACTCCGGCGAGGCATGACCCCGTAGGGTGCGGCTAAGCTCGATACGAGCTTCCGGAGTTCACTACCAAGCTAAACCAGCAAGGAGGAGGGGATGGGAAGGCTGTGGTGGTAGTTGGCCACATGGAGTGCCAACTCTAGGTGAGGTTCCGCCATGGCGGCGGTGGAAGAAATGGCGAATACGCCCTTACCATGCCTCAAAACGAACCGATTGAAAGGTGGAGGAGGGAGAGGAGATCACGATGAAGCTAGGGGCAAGATGGCTGACATGTTTTTGCAGTGGCGAGTGCGCAAGGCGATGGAGAAGCTCGGTTGGAAATGGAGGAGCTGCTGCTGGCTTGTCGCTGCACGTCGTGGAGGCGAAGGAGTGGAGCAAATGAAACGGCGAGTGTGTCAGGCAGGCGGGTGCGAGTTCAAGGCGTGGCCAGCAGCGCCAGGACACCCACGGCGTGTGGCAGCGCGAGCAGAAGATCGGCGACGGGTGGCAAACACGCGGCGGTGATCTTCTGACGGTCGGTTCACTGTAGCAAAACTGAAATTTTCGATTCAGCACTCGACGGTGACGACTGACAGCGTGATTTCTACGATCCATAACTCCCTAAATGGTGGCGATCTGGTTCATGGTATAGTTAACAAAATTGAAGATCTAAGTGTGTACAACAACTTTGTCAATTGGAGCTCGAGTTGGTTCGGCCTAGTTAGGGAGATACAATCCTCCAAACAGTGATACTCGAAACTGTAAATCGTCTTAAGGACTTAGGAAAAATTCTAAGTGTAGAATTCCACCCCAAATCTGACTTGTGGGCCATGTTTGAGGCTGTTCCACACATTTTCATGAGTTCGGTCATAAAACAACTTTTGTTTCCTTGATAAATTGGCTACAACTTTGGCAATGGGTGCACAGCCATGCAAGGTCTCTAAGTTGGTCTTTTGAATCAGTCAAACAGTGGCACTCTATAGATCATTCTAAGTCAAACCTCCACTTGAGGGCATTTTTGTCATTTTGATCCACATGAACAATGTCCCATCAATTACCCTAAGTGTAGTTAAGGTGTATTAGACCATAATCAACCACTTTACACAAATGCTATACCAACTTCTAATGATCACATGTGATAAAGCAACAAAACAATCAATTTCACTCTAATGTTGCAATTCCATGTTTCACATGTGTCATGCCTTTGTTGCAATTTTAACTTGCCACATTCCTACCATGTTGCCATGTTTCAAGGCATGAGAAACTCATGTTGTATTCACATGTTTCACTACTACCATTCACAAGCAATCAAGTATGAAACAAACACAATTGCGAATGTTGCATATGCATGTTTCAATGACAATGGCATGATGTGATAGATGATACACATGTTTATGAAATGAAATGCAATTTTGTGGAAGCCAAACACCTAGGGTGTTACTCTGGGGAGCTCCTACACAATTCTAGTAAGCAAAAGCACAAAGCTCCTAAGCTCACTAGCAATGCTCAATAACAAGGCAACCAATGCCAAATTAGAGAGCATAAATACTTAGCTACACAAACAAAGCAATGTGACTAATAAGGTTACACAAACCTAAATTAGCCACGCAAGGGAGTTACTTCTATGCTACACAAGCAAGAAGGTAACTAGTGAGCCACACACGCTAACTAATTACAAGAGCAACTACACAAGCACAATGTATGTGAAAGTAATTACAAGCTTGTGTAAGGCGATTGCCAACCAATGGGATGAACAAGGATGACACAATGATTTTTATCTCGAGGTTCACGCGCTTGCCAACATGCTTGTCCCCGTTGAGACAAGCTCCAAGGTTGCCGCTAGGTCTTCTTACTAGTGGTGACCCACAAGTCACACTCTCCCATGTGGAGTGCTTACCACAAGCTCTAGCACTTGACCCAGCCGGACCACTTGTCACCCTTTGTGTCTCGCTCTACTAGAGTTGCTCTACATGGCTCCAGTGGGGCGAGCACAATGCCCCTCACAAAGCTCTTCTCTAGAGCACCGCATGAGCTTCTTGCGGGCTTCGACATAGACCACCACCAAGATGTCTCGGAGGTGGCAACCTCCAAGACTAACAAGCACCACCGACTTGCAAGATGATCACCTAGTGCCACTTGAAGCAACCTCACAATGCAATCGCACTAGAATCACTCACTTGCTCGATCGGATGAACACTATCAAGCTCAAGTGAGTTAGAGGGCTCCCAAGCACTACCACATAAGCCACCAAGGCTCTAGTGTGCTCCACTGCCGGCCAAAGGCCAACCAACACTTCTATTTATAGCCCCATGGGCTAAAATAGCCGTTACCCCTTCAGTAGGCACTTTTTCGGGACGACCAGACGCGCAGGTCGTGCGCTCTGGACGCGTCTAAGTGTGGCGACCGGACGCGTCCAGTCACTGTCTAGGTCACTGCTTGACCACCACGTGTCCCATTCAAACGAAGTAACCGTTGTCGCCCAACAGCCCTCTCTAACATGCTCCGACGTGACGCACCACAAGCAAACTGATCGAACGCAGGAGGGGCAGCGTCCGGTCGAAGTCTAGAGAGCTCCTAGAGCCACTCAACTACGACCGAACACGTCTGATGTGGCCGACCGGACAGTAGGAGGGGCAGCGTCCAGTCAAGTCTAGAGAGCTCCTAGAGCTGCTCAACTATGACCAGGACGCGGTCGGTGTGGCCGACCAGATGAGCCCCTGCGTCCGCTCCTCTCTAGACCAACACCTACTCCCCACGTCACCACTGACCTTGATGCTAAACAATGATTGCTCAATGTCCGGTCAATGCTACTGAGCCAGAGTCCGGTCACCTCAGCAACTCTGCTCACGTGCCTGGCCAGAATACCGGACGCGTCCGGTATCGATATCAGACACGTCCGATCACGTCGGGAACACTACCGCCTGAGTTATATACCGGACGCGTCCGGTACTCATATCGGACGCGTTCGGTCACCCCGTAACCAGCGCATTCAACTCCTTTTCTTCACTAACTTCTCCGTTGCAAATGTGCCAACACCACCAAGTGTACAACACCATGTGCACGTGTGTTAGCTTTTCATAGACATTTTCAAGGAGTTAACCACTCAACTTGCCGCGCCACTCGATCCTAGCAACGATGTAAAGTTAGATCACTCAAGTGGCACTAGATGACCGATATGCAAACAAGTTTGCCCCTCTTGATAGTCCGGCCATCTATCCTAAACCCGGTCATAAACTTCTCTACACACCTATTATCCGGTGAAATGAAAATGCCCTAGGTTATACCTTTGCCTTGCGCATTCCATTCCATCTCCTCCATTGTTGATGCAACACATGCACCAACCAATCACCAAATGATATGATCCACTTTATATCATCACAGGACCATATTGGTTCATCGATGTTGACTTCACTTGCTTTTCACCGTTGCCTTCGTCCATCGGTGCCAAGTCTTGCTCAAGCTTCACCACCACGCAGTCCATCACTCCAAAGCCTTCGACTTGCCCTTCACGCTTGCAATCGGTCCATCAAGCCAAGTCATGTCTTGATCTTCTCCACCTTGATCACATAACTCCATGTCATATCTCATGTGCAATAAGCTCCTTCATCATGACATGTGTGAGCTTCGCAACATCTTCGAGCCATTTCTAACTCTATGGCTTATGTTGAATCATGAAAATTATTGAATAAAATTGCATATGTCATCCATTGCAAGTTTGCATTTGGGTTGTCCAACTAAGGGGAAAAAGTGTCTAAAATTGTAAGGCAGTTTCCACATGATCTTCAGAAAGTGCAAATGTATATGACCATGCTTTGGAGTAGAACAACAAGCTTTAATTAAGCTAGATTATCACTGCGACCTCTATTTAAACTGGAGTTAGCGAGTTTTGTTTGTTCTACTAAATCTTACATATTCATTTGTTTTTCAAATTGAGAAAATTGTTAAAAGAATCCTTAAATTTTGTTGTGGTTGCTGTCACAATTTGGATAGGTCCTTTTCAATTTGTTGTGTTATACCTTTAATTTGTTACAGCAAGCCTTTCAGTTGGTTTGAAGAATCTTTTTATGTGATCCATTAGTTTTAATATGCATTTATATACTTGCTCTTAAAGTATATGGGCCTGAAAACGCCTCCAACGACGAACATGATACCATCGAGCTGGAGTAGGTTTTCCACCCGGCACCATAACTCGTTTAGAAATTGAATCGAATTTTACATATTAGAGAAGTTTTATAAAGGTATCTTTGCATTGAGTAATTCGAATACACAAACTGAAACGAAGATTTAATTTGTTTTTTCCTTCTATGAGAAAGCCAATAACATAAAAATCATATTCTGTCATATTGTGGGAATACACATGTTATATGCCCTCTTTAGAATGCATCAAATTTTCTTGTTTTGTGCATTTTTCTCTTCTCCTAAGGGCTCCTTTGGATGACGGGGGGGGGGGGGGGGGGGGAGCAAATGCTCGTGGATTTCAACACCAAAGGAGATTTTGACCCTGCACATGACATCCCCTCCCACTCCGGTGACAGTAACCCGCGGATGCCAAATTTCCCGCGGTGCAATCTATGCACGGGAGCGAGAACATGGGCGTGGAAAGTCGTGTAGCTTCGGCGCAGAGCAGAGCAGCAGCAGGTAGGCGACGCCGGTGGCCACTCCGCTGGCGGCTTTGAGTGCAAGCGTGTAGACGGCCGCCCTGGCCCCGCATGAGCCACCACGTGTGGCCCATTGCGCTCGCACCGCGCCGCCTGGGCTCCGCCGTGGACACGGCAACAGTGACGGTGCACCGACGACGGTGAGGTAGACGAGGAAGAGCGTGGCGAGGAGCGCGACCAGCGTGTCGAGAAAGAGCAGCATGAGAGAGTAGTCCAAGAGGACGACCGCGAGGCGCAAGCACGGCCAGGGCCACGATGGCTGCGGCGCGGGCCAACTCTAGGACGTACCCAAACGCGACGGTCAACACGGCCCCAGACTTTGCCCTGGGCCGTGCCGAGCGCCGCGGTCATGGTGGCGCGTCGATCTGCGGCAGAGATCTTGATGGCGGATCCGGCCACAACGGCGACGAGGAGGCAGCCGGCAGCGGCGAGAAGAAGTCGTTGGAGGTCGGACTGGAGGGCCTTGACGAGATCACGGTACGTGGCGGTGGCCGGGTCGACGCGGCTGGTGGCGTCTGCGTCCAGCAAGCACAGCAGCATCCAACTGCTGCACGGACAGGGCGTTGTTGAGGAGTAGCGCCGCGGCTAGGGCGACCGTGAGGACCAGGAACGGGATGAGGAGCACGCCGTTACGGCCCGGGAGGACGGCGCCAAGCTTCAGAAACGTCAAGGAGCCATGGCCATGACGAGGCAGAGACGCTCGGAGATCCAGTCATCCAGCGAGCGCGAGGGAGAGAATGACGGGGAAAGAGAATCACGAGTGTGGAGTAGTTTTTTCTGCGCAGCAGGGAATTGACGGGGATGTGGCTGTAAAGGCATAGGGTTATATGGAGGTGTGGTTTATTCAAAAGAGCATCGTAGATTGGTGAGACAGCAAAGACACTGGCCTTCTCCCCCACACGAATTAGCCGGGGTCCCTCGTGGATTGAGGTACAAAAGAGTAAACTGGACACGTTCACCCATCGGTGGTGAAGCTTCACACTTCGATTTTTTGCGCCGACATGTAGCCCCACCACCCCCGCACGCCTCCCCGCTCGCCCCTTCGACCGTCGCTCCATTCAAGGGAACAGAGGCCCCCGCCCCGCTCCCGACGCCTCCCCGACCCTCCCCAGCCGCCGCCGCCCCGCCCCTGTCAATGCCGGCGGCCCGACCATGACCCGTCACGCCGCCGCCTCACCCTCCCCCGTCGACCCGAGCCGCCTCCCCTCCGCGTCCCTGCTTCGCCTGGTCGGCAGCGCGCCCCGCTCGGCCCCCGCCGAGGAGGCGGTCCAGCCGGGGTGGACCCGGCCAGGGTGGAGCGCTCTCCCTCGGCGAAGCCGGCGAGGAGGCCGGCCGGCCGGTTGGAGGCGCTTGGCAAGGCCGATGCCGCCCACCCGCCTGTTCGCACATGCCTAGCTGCCATTGTCGCCGACTTCTGCACACGCGGCCTCAGCACGCTCGTCCGCGACTACTTCCTCCACTCCCTTGAGGTCCGTACAAAACACTCTCCCCTCTCTTTCTCTCTCTCCCTCTTCCGCGCGAGCGCGCACGGACGACTGCTAATGTATTAGGTTGCTATTCTGTATTCAAGAGGAGATTTGTGCGGTGATAGTTGCATGGTGTGAAGGTTCGCATAATCGCATCTGCTGCACGCTACGTGTCTGAGAATGCCTACACCAAATGGCAGGGGGACATATGCGAGGATGGAATCGAGATCTTGTCCTGAGCTTGGGTGTATCTTAAAATGATGCCCAAGTGAATCTCAGTGCTGGAGTGTAGGATTTAGAATTGCGGCACTCAGCTTTATTTTTCAAACAGGTGAGAATCACTGAATGCTGAAGCAAATGGGAAATGCCCTAAATATAAGAAGTTTACAGTAAACTATTTTGAGATTGAAATTTTATTTTTCAAGGATCAGCCAAAGTCGATTGAGTTTCAGTATCCTCGATCCTAAGTCAATTAAGTAGGAAGCTGGAAATTTGGGATCAATGCAGGTGGCTACAATGTAAGGTAGGATGACGGTGTCATGGCTGGTGAAACATGACCGCATTGAGACTTCTGTGAAAAAGATACTCTCACATAGTGGGTGATTGTGGTGGGCGTTGGGGATGATTGGCACAATGGCACTGCCGCACTGGCTGGGAAGTCGACAACGGGAGTGACGATGACGGTAATGAGCTTTCAAGGTCCCAACGAGCAACCCATTGGACGAAGTGGAGGGCGCAGTGGGGGTGGCAACAGAAGGGCCGCCTCTATCAAAGGCCACTGCTTCCATCGTATTCTTGGTAACTTGAGGGCAGCACAAATCATTTCCCCCTCTGACATATTATTGATGAATGTCTATCTCTACAACTAAAAAGACGCAGGACAAGCTATTTTCTATTCCTGTGGAAGCTACTTTTTGATCAAATATATGACTTATATTGTTAGTGAAGTATTTAAAAGGAAGAAGCTATTTATAAATTTGCTTTGACTATGGAAGTGCCAACAATTGAAGCTTGGTATAATTTTCCTACTTATCAATGGAGCATATCATGAGTTAACAAATTTTCCTACTTACCAATGGAGCATAGACTATTTTGATGTTGTTCAATTAAAATTACAAATGTGAGATATGTTGGAATTTTTATATTTGCTCTAGGGCGTTGCATAATATGTGAAGTCTGTTTTTTTAGGAACATTGGCCGGCTGCTAGCATGTCTGTGAGACTGTTCGCTGTCTTGGTACTTCAAAAAAATTAAAGGGATTAGAAGGACCTGGTTGCAGGAGCACATGCTGAGAACATTGCATATCAGTGTGGTTGGTGGAAAAAATACATGGCATGAAAAGTAGTGGGAAAATGACTCTTTGTAAGAGGACCCTTAGCTTTGCAAAATAAATATTTCTGCATTTGTAAGTTCTATATGAATTTCGCTTCATACATATTTAGTTTGCACGATCAGTGAATTTGTTTGGTCTAAAAGGTAGGTTGTCATTCACAATTATAGACTACTCGTTATTTTAAGATTGTGCAAAAGGCATCATGGTAAGTGATTTATTAGTGTTTTTGCAGTATGGGTTCTACCTTCAGGCTCTGGACCAGCAAGAGGAAGCTCATTATCCAAGAGGCAGAGGATACCGATTTTATGAGCTGTTTAAGAGAAGCAAATAAGCTGTTAATTTAAGACCTAATATTGTACCTAGTTACTTGTCAGTTAGTCTTCTAAATCATGGACTTGTGCTAAATGGTTGAGTTGATTCTTTGATAGAATCACTGGAAATAGATATAATCCCTTGCACATGATTGTAATTATGAATTGGCTGGCCATTTTTCTGCGAGTGTTATGTTGTTTGTATATACATAACAATCAAGCAAAAGAGACGAGATTGAACTTATTTATTTGTCTATTGATTTGATTCCATTATTTTTCTCTTACAGTCTTACACTTATTGCGTTGAAAATTTTGAGGATCTTGACCCACTGAAAATTTTGAGGCTCCCGTACCCACGCACACGCACGGGCATTTGCTAGTCTATGAAAATGAACTAATTTCTGTAAAATTCCTATACGATTCTATGAAATTTCTACGTTCTAAACGAAGCCTAATCGGTTAGAAGTGCTTCGGTGAGGCAAGTGTTCCATTTCCGCCTTCTTGTGTACTCACTTTGTTTCAAAATGTCATTTTAGTTTTGGTGTAAGTCAAACTTCTCTAACTAAGTTCATACAAAAGTATATTAACATAATAACAAACAAAATCCCTATCAAAACATGTTTTATGGTTGATTTACTAAAATAAATTTGATGCTATAGACATTGGTGCATTTTTCTATAAATTTGATTAAAGTTAGAAAAATTGACTTAAAACAAAACTAAAATGGACTACCGTTTAAAATGGGTGCAATAGCCACTATCTAGGTTCTTGGCCATACTGTTTTCTCTTTGCTAAATAATACTACTCACAATCAATTTTTTTCGTGATTGTGTCTAAACACTTTTTTCATTGAAAGAAAAATAAGTAGCACAGTAAATACTACATATCTTAGAAAAAGCCATAACGACTTACAATGGAACAGGTGGAATATAAAATAAACGGCTAAAATAAGTAGCTGAACGTAGAATCAAACACAAAACAGCTGCTTCTACGCATTTTCACAGTGTACCTTTTGGTGCAATCCAGTCCCTTGGCGAAGAGACTGTGGTTAAATCTATGCAAACTGTAATTCTTTAACGATAATGCACTTGCAAGAGCGTCCGACATTTGAAAATATCCGACAACCACTCATTTCTAATTAATTCTTATCCACACATTATTAGCCTCCACCAACTGCATGCTCCTGCTCTGCCTCCTTCTTCGAACTCACATCCGCCTGCTCCACTCCACCCCACCGTGCGGCCTTTCCCCACCGTGCCCCGTCCCTCGCTACGCCGCACCCCATCGCCAGCCGCGCCCGCGTCCCATCCCCTACCACGCCCCACTCCACCTCGCCCATTGCGGTCATGGCGTCACCTAGCCACCACCAACCCGGCGCCACCAGTAGGAGGTCGTCGTCGGCCGAGACATCGTCTCCTACAACCAACCGAAGACACTATGGTAGGAAGGGATGTCTTACAACGGAGGTGTATGGTGGGACCGCTGTTCTCGACGTCACCTCGATCCGAGCTTGTTGGGTACTGTAGTCCCCCTCTAGGTTGGCCATGGCCGTGCGATCGAACGATGTGAAGTGTTTTAGGCGTTTTGAACTTTTGTCTCAAGCGTTTCATCTGGGTGTTGAAAAAGTAGATCTCGGATATTGCATATGTTGCAATGACAAGATATGCATATTGCAAGCCTAGTGTTTTAGGTTTTTCAGACGTATGTTGCAAAATGTTTCATCTGGATGTTTTTCAAAAGTAGATCTTGGTGTTGCACACGTTGCAATGGGCTACACACGCATGTTTCAAACGCATGTTTCATCTGTCTTCAGGCGTATGTTGTAAATGTTTCATCTGGATGTTTCACAAATAGATCTTGGTGTTTGCATATGTTGCAATGGGCTACACACGCATGTTTTAGATGCATGTTTCAAGTGTTTCATTAGTCTTCAAATGTATGTTGTAAATAGTTTCATCTAGATGTTTTAAAAATAGATCTAGTGTTGCACATGTTGCAATGGCACCTGTGGCTAGCCACCTTCTCCTTGTCCGCCAACTCCCTGACCAGCGCCACTGCCCTATCGTGGTCACTAGCAACTCTAGCGCCCGGCCTCCTGGGACGACGCAGTCGAGGGGGATGGTGGCGTGGGTGCAGGAAGTGGAGGGGGTGCGGGCGGAGAAGCAGAGGCACAGAGGGGGCGCGTGCATCCCAACAGGAGGCGCGGAGGGGCCATGGGTTCCCGCGTGCGCACAGATAGCGTCCGAATGTGGGCATCCATCGACGTCCGGGCGCTAGATATGCGGATTTTTTAACAAGCCATACATGGCTCTCATGAGCGAGGCCGGGCGCCAAACCAAACAGCCTCGAGACGCTAACATAATGGCTGCTAATATGCACAACTGCAGATACCGACATGCATGGCTGTTCTGCATACCAAAGCCCTTCCCACCTGAATCCCTGATAAGCAATGGCATGGGTTGTTGACCTTTGACCTGCAGAGTGCGTACGCATCATCAAGTCAACCATAATCCAATCTTCTAATGTGTCAACAAGCTTTACAGGTAGGTCAGTATTACACCGTGTCAGTCACATATTCCTCCGATCCACAGCCTCTCGCAGATAAAGATTACAAATAATCTGTGGCCACGCCTTTTTTCCAAAAGCAGCATTTCGAGTGGATCTCGCTCTCGCAGCGTGTGCTCGAGATTTCGCCCAACTGGTGGCACGAGCACGATCCTATATATTACGGCGACCACGGTGGATCGTCGGACTTGACCGCGGGAGTGCGCGGCCGGCGGGAACTGACCCTGCCATAGCCAAAAGCCACTTTACCGGAGAAAATTATTAACCTGATGATTGAATGAATATAAAGGTCCGCGCAATTATATTGACCTAACCTTGGACGCATGCTAAGACCGATTTGTGAACGGTGGTGGACTGCTTATTATTATTGGTAGTGCTGGACGTACCGACGCTCATGTCCGGACGCCAGCGCGCTCCACGCAGGGCCCGCGTTGCCCAAGCAACAAAGAGGGGAAGGGCGCGTGGCACCTCCGATTCGGAAGGAACCGGCCGCGGCGTCGTATGGATGCCCTGTCGGCACCAGGAGAGACGATGTAGTATAAGGTGGGGAGGAGAGATGCAACACCTGATCTACTTTTGAAATATCTAAATACAACAGTTGTAACATACGTCTGAAGACAGTTGAAACACTTGAAACATGCTTCTGAAACACTTGAAAAAACACCTGAAACACTTAAAAATCACTGTAACCATACGCAACATCTAAATAAAACGCATGCAACATATGTGTGAAACATATGCAACATCCAGATAAACACACTTGCAACATGTGTCCAGAAAACACAGATAAAACATACATCTGAACCATCTGAAACACCCGAAACATACGCTTGCAACCTACGATGCACGGATACTCCAGGGGGCCCGTATCGCGTACGGATATGGATACGCCACTCATATGCCACGGATACGTATCCGAACCGTACTATGAATTTTGGATACGTACTAGAGTGGATACATGTATCTGATATTGGATACGGGCATACGGCCCATGAAGTCTAAACAACATCCCAGTCTCCCACGTGTGACCTACTCCCTCCGCCGTCCACACACTCGCCTGCGCCGCATCCCGACTCCGCACCGCAGACAACTAGAAAGGCGGCGCCCCGTGACCTACCCTCGTGCGGAACGGCGACCAGCGGGCAGCAGCGGCCGACGGTGATGCAACCAAGCGGCACCCCCTCCCAGCTACAGGCTACCGGTAACTTGCGTTTGCCGTTTGCTTGCGCTCTGCTCGGCTACTCCTCCAACATTGTGCTTTGATCTGAAATTTGGTCTTTTTTATATTTGTTTGTTAGTACGAGTAGATGGACCTGATGAATGTGCTCCAATTGAAGTTGATGACCAGCAAAAGAAGAAGAATCCATTGTGGAATCATGTTGTACCGTGGTTGTTATTTTTATTAAGTTGTTAAACCCTACTTATTTATTGGCACTATGTTATTATTTCATATTAAATAATGTGTATTATTATTATTATTATTATTATTATTATTATTATTATTATTATTATTATTATTATTATTATTATTATTGTTATTATTATTATTATTATTATTATTATTATTATTATTATCATCATCATCATCATCATCATCATCATCATCATCATCATTAAAATTCTAGCCATATCCCCGTGTCACTGTTTTTTTGGAGAATAGCATATCCGTGTATCCTATATGTATCATATCCGATACTCGTATCCGTATCCGGGCAACATAGTTTGCAACATGCCTCTGAAACAAAGTGCATCATATGCAACATGTGCAATATCCTTCGATCTACTTTACAACATCTATATGAAACAAATGCAACATACATCTGAAACACCTGAAACACTTGAAACATACATATGCAACATAGGGTGAGAGAGAGAGCCTGGCGAAGGGAGCGCCATGGCCGCCGGGGTGAGGGAAGCACGATCGCTGGGGTGAGAGAGCGCGCCACCGGGGGTGGGGAGGATGTCACGCTATAGGGTCGAGATGGTGGACTAGAGGGATTGAATTGTCCTTTATAAAATTAATTGTACCGACTAACCGAAACAAATGCGGAATTAAAACTATTGGTCTAGTCAAGACTACACCCCTCTATCTATATTCTCAAGCACCTTACAAAGATTCTAATTAAGTAAATAAGTTACCAGGCTAGCTAGAGCTCACCTAATCAATCTAGAAGCAATGTCACATAAACCTATGCAACTAGTACTTCAAGCAATGGGGGGAGCTCCTACACAAACTAGGATGCAAAAGCACAAAGCCTAAGCTCACTAGCAATGCTCAATAATAAGGCTACTCAAGCCAAATTAGAGAGCTTAAATTACTTAGCTACACAAATTAAGCGATGTAACTAGCAAGGCTACACAAGCCAACTAGTTACGCAAGAGAGCAACTAATTTACTATAAAAGTAAACTAGCTACACTAGGGAGCTACTTCAATGCTACACAAGCAAGGAAGGTAACTAGCAAGCTACACAAGCTAACTAAGTACAAGAGCAACTACACAAGCACAATATATGAACAAATATAAGCTTGTGTAAGAGGAATGCAAACCAATGAGAAGAACAATGTTGACACGGTATTTTTTATCCCAAGGTTCACTTGTTTGCCAACAAGCTAGTCCCCGTTGTGTCGACTGTTCACTTGGTGGTTCGACAAGCTAATAGGCGTTCACAAGCCTAGCCCAACTCTTGGGCGCCGTAAGAACCAACACACATGTGATGGTACCAATGACACACTCTACTAGAGTTGCTCTTCGCGGCTCCCGCGGAGCGAGCACAACACCCCTTGTAATCACTTCTCCGGAGCACCGCACAATCTTCTCGCAGGCTTCGACGGAGATCACGCCACCAAGCCATCTAGGAGGTGGCATCCTCCAAGAGTAACAAGCACCACCGGCTTGCAACTCAAACACCGTACCTAGTGCCACTCGATGCAATCTCTTAATGCAATCGCACTAGGATCACTCACTCACAATGGATTCGCACTTCTTACAAGCACAAGTGAGTTAGAGGGCTCTGAAACCAAGCACACACAAGAGCAACACATACCTAAGGTGCTCAACCTTAGCCAAACCCAAGCTCCACCTCTATTTATAGCCTCCAAGCTAAATAGAGCCGTTGGAGCCTTAGAGCACATTTCTACGCGGGCACTGGATAGGGCGGTGCCACCATCGGACATAGGGTGACAGTGCCCCCAAAGGTCAAATTGCCATGGCTAGTTTGAACTAGCCGTTGGGAAACTTGGCACCAAACATAGGGGGCAGTGCACAACCCAAGGGGTGGTGGTACCCCCGACCAAGTTTCCTCCCTCTCTGGATAAAAGAGTTGGTGCCACACCGCCATGTGTCGCCAGACATTCTGGTGCCCCTAGGCTACTCCAACTTGATTTCTACCACTTCAAGGCTATAGAGCATTTCAATAGCTTTCTAAAAAGTCTAAGATCATTGAAATCGGAGTTCGAAGCTAAGAGTTATGCCCAAAATACGAAAGGGTGTCACTATTGATTTGGGGGGGGTGCCCTGTCTGGTGTACGGTGCCACCCCTTAGGTTGGGCTGCGCATTGGCTATAAGTTTGGGTGATTTTTTGACACATGGTCAACCCAAAATCCTCTCTACAAGCGATGTTAACTCTCAAGATGTTTTCTCAAAACATGTTAGAGCCAAATTAGCATTTCCAAAAACATTTTCCATAAATGTTTTTCGATTGCTCTCATTTTCACCACGCCACTCAATCCTAACGACGATGCAAAATTAGATCACTCAAGTGGCACTAGATGACCGATATGCAAACAACTTTGTCCCTCTTGATAGTACGGCCATCTATCTTAAACCTGGTCATAAACTTCTCTCCACACCTATGACCGGTGAAATGAAATGCTCTATAGGTTATACCTTTGCCTTGCACATTCTATTTTGTCTCCTCCGATGTTGATGCAATACATGCACCAAATTTGTTCAATAAATGATATGATCCACTTCATACCATCACATGACCATATTTGTTCATCAATCTTGACCTCACTTGCTCTTCACCATTGCTTCGGTCTATCGACGCCAAGACTTTTCTCAAGCTTCCCCGCCACGCGGTTTATCGCTTCAAAGCCTCCGACTTGCCCTTCACGCTTGCAACCGGTCCATCAAGCCAAGCCTCATCTTGATCTTCTCCACCTAGTCACATGACTCCATGTCATGTCTCATATGCAATGAGCTCCTTCATCACGTGTGTGAGCCTTGCAACATATTCAAGCCATTTTCACCTCCATGGCATGTGTTCCTCACATAATTATACCTATGGACTAATTATCTGTGTATCTCACATAAACACTTATTAGTCCACCTAGATTGTCACTTAATTTCCAAAACCAAACTAGGGACCTTTCACAGCGCCTAGGTGGGGGAGAGCTGTCGACTCCCCTACAACACCATCGTGCCACCTCAAAAGGATCTCGCTCATGCTTCATGGATCTTGCCAGTGTGGGGGAGAGGGCCGCAGGATCTGCGGACGTTGGGGGCTTCCTGTGAGGAAGGATGTCAGGGTGAGGGAGGACGCTGGGGTGGAGGGGGAGGGGCACCGTTGGGGTGAGGGAAGGAGCTGTTGGGGTGGGTGAGGGCACCGCCGTTGGCTAGGGAGGCAGCCATGGCCATGCGTCGGGGTAGGGGAGGGCGTGCACTGGGGGTGGGTGAGGGCGCCGCTGCTGGCCATGGAGGAAGTGGGCGACTCAAGCGATGGAGGGGGCGAGAGGCGAGCGAGTTAGCGGATGAGTGGAGGATAAGCGCAATGGAGGATTTTTTAATAGAGAGCAGATGAGTGGAAGAGTTGCATTCGATGGGTTGACTAACACCCTAGGCATGTGGTAAGTAGCACTTCCATACTATTATTACTGGTCAGATGTTGTTGAATATAGAATACTATAGTCTGTAGTTGTCTTCAATCATCCTTTATTATTTAGTGATGCCTATAATTGTGTTGTTCCATGCCCGGTATGCAATGCAAGAAGAAGAAGGAAAGAAGGGATAAGAGCAGTAAAGAATAACACTATAACACAGCTCACATATACTCCTACGACAACAAACTAAAATTGTACTACCTCTGTAACTTTCTTCCTTGACATGTCTTGTCCTGGCCATCTAGCAAGAGGAACAAGCAAGCCCTAAGCATGTGTTTTAGGATGGAATGGACCTATTCGTGGATTTTTTAGCCCTAAGCATGTGTTTCGAGATAGGTACATTATATTTTTTTTAGTTGGATGAATTTAGAGGGATGGCATGATATGGATTTTTAATGCCATTACCAAGAGTTATCAGCAGGCCCCACTAAAAGGTCCTTGTGTGGTTTTGGTAACTGAGTGACAACCTAGGTGGACTAATTGTGTTTATGTGAGATACACAGGTGATTAGTCCACAGGTACATATGTGTGAGCAACATATGCCATGAAGGTGAAAATGGCTTGGAGATGTTGCAAAGCTCACACATGTGATGAAGAAGGAGCTCATTGCACATGAGACATGACATTGAGTCATGTGATCAAGGTGGAGAAGATCAAGATAAGACTTGTCTTGATGGATCGGTTGCAAGCGTGAAGGGCAAGTCGGAGGCTTTGGAGTGATGGACCATGTGGCGGTGAAGCTTGAGCAAGACTTGGCACCGATGGACGAAGGCAATGGTGAAAAGCAAGTGATGTCAAGATCGATGAACCAATATGATCACATGATGATATGAAGTGGATCATATCATTGTTGATCATGTTGGTGCATGTGTTGTATCAACATTGGAGATGGAATGGAATACGCAAGGCAAAGGTATAACCTAGGGCATTTCATTTCACCGGTCATAGGTGTGTAGAGAAGTTGATGACCAGGGTTTAGGATATATGGTCGTACTATCAAGAGGGGCAAACTTGTTTGCATATCAGTCATCTAAGTGCCACTTGAGTGATCTAACTTTGCATCATCGCTAGGATTGAGTGGCGTGGCAAGTTGAGTGGCTAATCCTTTGAAAAATGATTGTGAAAATGCTAACACACATACACATGGTGGTGTACACTTGGTGGTGTTGGCACATTTACAAAGGAGATGAAGTTGGAGTTGATGTGGATCAACTCGGCAATGGAACAGAGGTGAGAAGGGTTTGAAACTCTGCCGGCGGAGTGTCCGCCCGCAGAGTGTGGACAGTCCGACGGTGCCACCGGCGCACTAGACAGAAAAGATAGGGTCTCATAGAGTGCACCGAACGCTGGTCATGCAGTGATCGGATGCTAGGGTCCTACATCCGGTCAATGGCGACAGACAGCGTGCAGGCATTGGTCATCGACCGGACGCTGGCGCTGGAAGTGACCGGACGCTGACTGTGTGCGTTCGGTTAGGGTGACATGTGGTGATGTAGGTAGAGCAGAAAGGCCAGAGAGTGACCAGACGCTGGTGCTGCATCCAATCATGATTGACCAGATGCGTCCGGTCATGTCTGATACCTTACTGGAAATGACCGGACGCTGGGGTTGCTGCGTCTGGTCAGTTCAAGCTGTTGCGTCTGGTTGACAGATGACCGTTGAGATCGGGCAAATAGCATTTGAAGCAGGAGACACGTGGCGTGCATCGCACGACCAGACGCTGAGGTCTAGCATCCGGTCGATCGGACCGGAGCGTCCGGTCATCCTGACTTTTGCCCAGTGAAGGGGTAACGGCTCTATTTATTTGTGGGGTTATAAATAGAAGCCATGGTCAGGCCTTGGGCTGGCAGCTGAGCACACTAGAGCCTTGGTGGCTTATGTAGTAGTGCTTGAGAGCCCTCCATCTCACATATACTTGATAGTGATCTTTCGATTGTGTGAGAGAGCGATTCTAGTGCGATTGCATCAGTGAGGTTGCATCGAGTGGCACTAGGTGATCGAGTTGCAAGCCGGTGGTGCTTGTTACTCTTGGAGGTTGCCACCTCCTAGACAGCTTGGTGGTGGTCTTCGTTGAAGCCCGCAAGAAGCTTGTGCGGTGCTCCAGAGAAGAGCTTTGTGAGGGGCATTATGCTCGCCCTGCGGGAGCCACGAAGAGCAACTCTAGTTGAGAGTGTCATTGAGCTACCCTCACTTTCGGGGTAGGTTCTTATGGTGCCTCGACGTGCGGGCTTGGCAGGGTGATGCCAATTAGTCCGCCGAACCACCAAGTGAGCGGTCGACACAACAGGGAACGTAGCGTGTTGGCAAGCACGTGAACCTCGGGAGAAAAATCATCGTGTCAACCTTGTTCTTCCTGTTGGTTTGCATCCTCGTTACACAATGCTTGTAATTACTTTCATATACATTGTGCTTGTGTAGTTGCTCTTGTAACTAGTTAGCTTGTGTAGCTTACTAGTTACCTTCTTGCTTATGTAGCATAGAAGTAGCTCCCTTGCGTGGCTAATTAGGTTTGTGTAACCTTGTTAGTCACTTTGCTTAGTTTGTGTAGCTAAGTATTTGCGCTCTCTAATTTGGCATTGGTTGCCTTATTATTGAGCATTGCTAGTGAGCTTAGTTGGCTTTGTGCTTTTGCTTACTAGCATGTGTAGGAGCTCCCTTGTTACTTAAAGTACTAGTGGCATAGGTTTGTATGACCTTGCTCCTAGAATTGGTTAGGTGAGCTCTAGCTAGCCCTGGCACCTTTGTTGCTTAATTAGTATCTTTAGAAGGTGCTAGAGAACATAGATAGAGGGGTGTAGTCTTGGCTAGACCGATAGTTCTAATTCCACACTTGTTTTGGTTAGCCGACGTGATTATTTTTAGAAATGACTATTCACCCCTCTGTAGTCTGCCATCTCGACCCTACACCCACTTGCCATTCGTAGACCCCACATGTCATCCTACCATTTTTCTATTTTATTGCCTGTCTTATCTTCTTCCTCTTTTAAAGTCCTGTTGACGTGAAGATCGGTCACAAACCAACTAGGGCTAGATTGACGGGGTTGCCACGGACCGAAGGACGCGACGAGGATCACACTTACATGGATAATCAATCATGCTTGCGTGAAAATGAACGACTAGTTTTTGGGCCAACTAGCATAAGTGCGTCGAAGCTCTCACCTAGGAGAGATCTCATGTGGGGGCAAGGACGAGCCGAGTTTCCCTAGGTCAGCCAGCAAGCCTAAGACGTCATCCTTGGTCATTCGGATCAAATGATGAACAACAACATGGATGATGGAAAAGATTAGGGCAAAGAAAATAATAATAGATGTAAAAAAATGGAATGTTTGTGTTGGGCACTTCAACGGTCGTGCACCTTATATTTATAAGGAGGGGATCTTATCCCATAGGGTTGAAAACCCTTGCAAAACACATCAAAACACATATAAGATCCCATCTGGACAATAAAACCGGCTTGGTCTACCCAAACCGGCCTAGGGCGGTTCCAAACTGTCTTGGCCAGTTTTCCTACGGGTCCAGCGTAGAAAACCTCCCGAAATTCATAATTAATTCAGTTCGACTCCAAACGAGACAATCTATATATGTTTTTTATTCAGCTCACCAAGATAAACACAATGGTGCAATCCATTCTTTCATTTGACAAAGATGGAAAATCTGGCCTGGTCGGCTTTGGGAACCGGCCAAGCCGGTTTTGGCTGGGTCAACCCCCCCAAAAGTTGTTTTCTTCATTCTAGCTCCAAATTAGATGATCCAAATATGTTTTCTAACTTCTCGATGATAGAAGTGTGATGGTGGAGTCCATATACACTTTGGATAGTTGTAAGAGTCGAGATGGCGGACTAGAGGGGAGGGTGAATAGTCCTTTCTAAATTTAATCACAGCCGGCTAACCAAAACAAGTGCAGAATTAAAACAATCGATCTAGCCAAGACTATACCCCTCTATCGAAGTTCACAAGCACCTTATAAAGATCCTAATTGGGCAATAAAGGTGCTAGGGTTAGCTAGAGCTCACCTATCCAATTCTAGGAGCAAGGTCACATAAACCTATGCCACTAGTATTTTGCACACCTGGGGAGCTCCTACACAATTTTAGTAAGCAAAAGCACAAAGCTCCTAAGCTCACTAGCAATGCTCAATAACAAGGCAACCAATGCCAAATTAGAGAGCACAAATACTTAGCTACACAAACAAAGCAATGTGACTAACAAGGTTACACAAACCAAATTAGCCACGCAAGGGAGTTACTTCTATGCTACACAAGCAAGAAGGTAACTAGTGAGCTACACAAGCTAACTAATTACAAGACCAACTACACAAGCACAATGTATGTGAAAGTAATTACAAGCTTGTGTAAGGGGATTGCAAACCAACGGGATGAACAAGGATGACACAATGATTTTTATCTCGAGGTTCACGCGCTTGCCAACATGCTTGTCCCCGTTGAGACAAGCTCCAAGGTTGCCGCTGGTCTTCTTGCTAGTGGTGACCCACAAGTCACACTCTCCCATGTGGAGTGCTTACCACAAGCTCTAGCACTTGACCCAGCCGGACCACTTGTCGCCCTTTGTGTCTCGCTCTACTAGAGTTGCTCTTCATGGCTCCAGTGGGGCGAGCACAATGCCCCTCACAAAGCTCTTCTCTAGAGCACCGCACAAGCTTCTTGCGGGCTTTGATAGAGACCACCACCAAGACTCTAGGAGGTGGCAACCTCCAAGATTAACAAGCACCACTGACTTGCAAGATGACCACCTAGTGCCACTTGATGCAACCTCACAATGCAATCGCACTAGAATCGCTCACTCGCTCGATCGGATGAACACTATCAAGCTCAAGTGAGTTAGAGGGCTCCCAAGCACTACCACATAAGCCACCAAGGCTCTAGTGTGCTCCACTGCTGGCCAAAGGCCGACCAACACTTCTATTTATAGCCCCACAGGGCTAAAATAGCCATTACCCCTTCACTAAGCATTTTTCGGGACGACCAAACGCGTAGGTTGTGCGCTCCGGACGCGTCCAGTGTGGCGACCGGACGCGTCCTGGTCACTGCGTCTGGTCACTGCTTGACCACCACGTGTCCCATTCAAATGAAGTAACCGTTGTCGCCCAACGGCCCTCTCTGACATGCTCCGACGTGACACACCACAGCAAGCTGATCGAACGCAGGAGGGGCAGCGTCCGGTCGAGTCTAGAGAGCTCCTAGAGCCACTCAACTGCTGACCGGACGCGTCTGATGTGGCCGACCGGATGTAGGAGGGGCAGTGTCCAGTCGAGTCTAGAGAGCTCCTAGAGCCACTCAACTATGACCGAACACGGTCGGTGTGGCCGACCAGATGAGCCCCTGCGTCCGCTCCTCTCTAGACCAACACCTGCTCCCCACGTCACCATGACCTGACGCTAAACAATGATTGCTCAATGTCCGGTCAATGCTATGAGCCAGAGTCCGGTCACCTCAGCAACTCTGCTCACGCCTGGCCAGAATACCGGACGCGTCCGGTATCGATATCAGACACGTCCGGTCACGTCGGGAACACTGTCCACTTGAGTTATATACTAGATGCGTCCGATACTCATATCGGACGCGTTCGGTCACCCCGTGACCAGCGCATTCAACTCCTTTTATTCACTAACTTCTCCTTTGCAAATGTGCCAACACCGCCAAGTGTACAACACCATGTGCACGTGTGTTAGCTTTTCACAGACATTTTCAAGGAGTTAACCACTCAACTTGCCGCGCCACTCGATCCTAGCAATGATGTAAAGTTAGATCACTCAAGTGGCACTAGATGACCGATATGCAAACAAGTTTGCCCCTCTTGATAGTCCTGGCCATCTATCCTAAACCCTGGTCATAAACTTCTCTACACACCTATGACCGGTGAAATGAAATGCCCTAGGTTATACCTTTGCCTTGCGCATTCCATTCCATCTCATCCATTGTTGATGCAACACATGCACCAACCATTCACCAAATGATATGATCCACTTCATATCATCATGTGACCATATTGGTTCATCGATCTTGACTTCACTTGCTTTTCACCGTTGCCTTCGTCCATCGGTGCCAAGTCTTGCTCAAGCTTCACCGCCACGCAGTCCATCACTCCAAAGCCTCCGACTTGCCCCTCACGCTTGCAATCGGTCCATCAAGCCAAGTCATGTCTTGATCTTCTCCACCTTGATCACATAACTCCATGTCATATCTCATGTGCAATAAGCTCCTTCATCATGACATGTGTGAGCTTCGCAACATCTTTCGAGCCATTTCTAACTCTATGGCATATGTTGAATCATGAAAATTATTGAATAAAATTGCATATGTCATCCATTGCAAGTTTGCATTTGGGTTGTCCTACTAAGGGGAAAAAGTGTCTAAAATTGTAAGGTAGTTTCCACATGATCTTCAGAAAGTGCAGATGTATATGACCATGCTTTGGAGTAGAACAACAAGCTTTAATTAAGCTAGATTATCACTGCGACCTCTATTTAAACTAGAGTTAGCGAGTTTTTTTGTTCTACTAAATCTTACATATTCATTTGTTTTTCAAATTGAGAAAATTGTTAAAAGAATCCTTAAATTTTGTTGTGGTTGCTGTCACAATTTGGATAGGTCCTTTTCAATTTGTTGTGTTATACCTTTAATTTGTTACAGCAAGCCTTTCAGTTGGTTTGAAGAATCTTTTTATGTGATCCATTAGTTTTAATATGCATTTATATAATTGCTCTTAAAGTATATGGGCCTGAAAACTGCCTCCAACGACTGAACATGATACCATCGAGATAGAGTAGGTTTTCCACCCGGCACCATAACTCGTTTAGAAATTGAATCGAATTTTACATATTAGAGAAGTTTTATAAAGGTATCTTTGCATTGAGTAATTCGAATACACAAACTGAAACGAAGATTTAATTTGTTTTTTCCTTCTATGAGAAAGCCAATAACATAAAAATCATATTCTGTCATATTGCGGGAATACACATGTTATATGCCCTCTTTAGAATGCATCAAATTTTCTTGTTTTGTGCATTTTTTCTCTGCTCCTAAGGGCTCCTTTGGATGACAGGGGGGGGGGGGAGCAAATGCTCAGTGGATTTCAACACCAAAGGAGATTTTGACCCTGCACATTACATCCCCTCCCACTCCGGTGACAGTAACCCCGCAAGTGCCAAATTTCCCACGGTGCAATCTATGCACTGGGAGCGAGAACATGGGCGTGGAAAGTCATGTAGCTCCAGCGCAGAGCACAGCAGCAGTAGGTAGGCGACTGCCGGTGGCCTACTCCGCCAGTGGCCTTGAGTGCAAGCAGTGTAGACGGCCGCCCTAGGCCCCGCATGAGCCACCACGCATGGCCCATTGTGCTCACGCTGTGCCGCCTAGGCTCCGCCGCAGACACGGCAACAGTGACGGCGCACCAATGACGATGAGGTAGACGAGGAAGAGCGTGGTGAGGAGCACGACTAGCGCATCGAGAAAGAGCAGCATGAGAGAGTAGTCTAGGAGGACAACCACGAGGCGTGAGCATGGCCAGGGCCACGATGGCTGCGGCGTGGGCCAACTCCAGGACGTACCCAAACACGACGGTCAGCACGGCCCCAGACTTTGCCCTAGGCCGCGCCAAGCACTGCAGTCATGGTGGCGCATCGATCTGCAATGGAGAAGATGGTGGAGATCTTGATGGTAGATCCGACCACAACGGCGACGAGGAGGCAGCCGGCGATGGTGAGAAGAAGTCATTGGAGGTTGGACTGGAGGGCATGGACGAGATCACGGTATGTGGTGGTGGCCAGGTCGATGCGGCTGGTGGCGTCTATGTCTAGCAAGCACAGCAGCGTCCAGCTGCTGCACGGACAGGGCATTGCTGAGGAGCAGTGCCACGGCTAGGGCGATCGTGAGGACCAGGAGCGGGATGAGGAGCACGCCGTTATGGCCTAGGAGGACGGCACCATGCTTCGGAAATGTCAAGGAGCCATGGCCATGATGAGGCAGAGATGCTCGGAGATCTAGTCATCCAGCGAGCGTGAGGGAAGAATGACTGGGAAAGAGAATCACAAGTGCGGAGTAGTTTTTTCTGCACACCGGGGAATTGATGGGGATAGGGTTGTAAAGGCATGGGGTTATATGGGGGTGTGGTGTATCCAAAAGAGCATCATAGATTGGCGAGGCAGCAAAGATTCTGGCCTTCTCCCCCACGCGAATTAGCCGGGGATCCCTCGTGGATTGAGGTACAAAAGAGTAAACTGGACACGTTCACCCATCGGTGGTGAAGCCGGGATGCCCAAGCTTCACACTTTGATTTTTTGTGCCGACATGTAGCCCCACCACCCCCGCACGCCTCCCCGCTTGCCCCTTCGACCATCGCTCCATTCAAGGGAACAGAAGCCCCCGCCCCGCTCCCTGACGCCTCCCTGACCCTCCCCAGCCGCCGCCGCCCTGCCCCTGTCAATGCCGGTGGCCCAACCATGACCCATCATGCCATCGCCTCACCCTCCCCCATTGACCCTAGCCGCCTCCCCTCTGCATCCCTGCTTCACCTGGTCGGCACCGCGCCCCACTCGGCCCCCGCCGAAGAGGCGGTCCAGCCAAGGTGGACCTGACCAGGGTGGAGTGCTCTCCCTCGGCGAATCCAGCGAGGAGGCCGCTCGGCCGATTGGAGGCGCTTGGCAAGGCCGATGCCGCCCACCCGCCTGTTCGCACATGCCTAGCTACCATCGTCGCCGACTTCTACACATGCGGCCTCAGCACACTCATCCGCTGACTACTTCCTCCACTCCCTCAAGGTTCAGTACAAAACACTCTCCCCTCTCTTTCTCTCTCTCTCCCTCTTCCGTGCGAGCGTGCACGGATGACTGCTAATGTGTTAGGTTGCTATTCTGTATTCAAGAGGAGATTTGTGTGGTGATAGTTGCATGGTGTGAAGGTTCGCATAATCGCATCTGCTGCACGCTACGTGTCTGAGAATGCCTACACCAAATGGCAGGGGGACATATGCGAGGATGGAATCGAGATCTTGTCCTGAGCTTGGGTGTTTCTTAAAATGATGCCCAAGTGAATCTCAGTGCTGGAGTGTAGGATTTAGAATTGCGGCACTCAGCTTTATTTTTCAAACAGGTGAGAATCACTGAATGCTGAAGCAAATGCGAAATGCCCTAAATATAAGAAGTTTACAGTAAACTATTTTGAGATTGAAATTTTATTTTTCAAGGATCAGCCAAAGTTGATTGAGTTTCAGTATCCTCGATCCTAAGTCAATTAAGTAGGAAGCTAGAAATTTGGGATCAATGTAGGTGGCTACAATGTAAGGTAGGATGACGGTGTCATGGCTGAAGCGCCCCTGATTTCTGCAAAGGGAAATCCACAGAGTCGGTGTGTAATAAGACCGTTGTAGATCATATTACCCAAATTCCAGTCGAATATCACATCCATACAATGATAATATTAGAGTACAAATAGTGCGAAAGTACAAAAATTATTACATCGCCGCATTGGCGGAATCAAAAGATGCATTCATTTAGAACAGCTTGAAGATAAGATCGCCAAACTCGAGCAGTAGGAATGAACCCCTCAACCATCAAACTCCTTAGAGCTATACTCCTCAACAGATCCTGTGTGCCTAAATTTATTAGTATGATTTGTACTGGCCAGTCCCACCCTATGAGCATTGCTTGGATGCAAGTTGGATATAATTAAAAGGAACCTATAAGGCTGGGGTTTCCTATGTGATAGCATATCAAGTATATAATAATAGTTGGTCAATTTTTAACACCATTCCCACACATTCCACCCCATTCCTGTCCAGAGCTAGGTTTTGATCCTAGGATCGATATACCACCATCTCCATATCATCACCACATCACCATAATACCATCGCTCAGTTGATAGGCCAACTCCCTCTCGGCACTATCTCAAGGCCCATAGCCCTTAGCTACGACCGACACTCTCTCACGAGGGAAAGAAAAGAAGGACTCATCTCACTATCTAGTTTAAGCGAAACCCAGGAAAGGTCCATAGCCGACAAGTCAGCACATGTATCAATCGATCAACCATACACTCTGTAGAGGTTTTACATAACCACAAGATCTGCCTTCCTTGCTGACCGTCGTCAACTAGGCTGATTCCGACCGCTTGCTAGCCTAGGATAATGCCACTCTACCATTCAGCCCTGGTACACCGCAAGTCTATTCTGTGGTGGCTAAAACTGTGAGTCATGATCCGGGTCCACAAGGTCTCCATGAAGTCTCAGAAGGGTGTGGGGGAAATCCTCCGTGCCCCGTACCTCCTTACACTATCCGCTATCAACCTAGCAGTAGTGGCAAATATCCTACCAAGTAGTCCGGCCAACCCGCACCATATAGGGCGAGTGGTACGTAATGCTTCCCGGTGAATCTGAGTACTAGTAAGTCCTTAGGGATGACCAAGCCAGAATGTCTTTATCAGGGTTTCCAGTTTACCGTGCCACCACAAGCACCTCCACCCTAGGCTCCTCCCTTCACAGGTTCATACCCAGGGCCACCTCATATACCATTTACCCACCACTAGGTATCCATTTCCAGGGGTGCCCAGGTAGCACCCCATGGCAAGACTTGTCCCCAGGCTCATCGTATACTACAACTTGGTCGACACAACCCTCACCCTCCACACACCCAAGTCACACACGCAGCACTCTCCCCATAGTCCAGATAACACTGAGTTTCCACCACGCATGTAGTATAAGCATAGTAGAAGTAGAAGTATAAGTAATGAAATATATAGCAGTATGCATGTGTCTAGCCTAATAGGCAGGGTATGCAGGGGTAAGGTTGCGTCAAGATAAAGGCCTTCAGGTAAGCATACTACCATGCAAGTCCTATCATAGAATGACTGTAGCAGTAAAGTAAAGCAATAGCAGTTCTATATTAGCCATGCGTAATGGGTGCTACGAGATTGGGTGGGATGTGGCACCTTCAGTGTAGTCATCTCCATTCTCCTCATGGTACTCACGATCCTCGTTCGTCTAGTTCTCCTCCGAGTCTGCAACGATCGTATTATAGTCACGTTAGCGATGTCTATAGAATAGCACAAAGAAGCAATGAAAATTCAAAAGAGCCAAATGCACTCAAACATGGGTTCATTGCTTAAAGCTTGATTTTAGATGAATTTTGGTCCTGGTCTTGTATTTTTTGAGTTCGTATGAATTAGTTATGAATTTCCGAAGTTTAAATCATTTCTAAAATGGAAAAAGGCTGAATTAATCTTGGGTTGACATGTGTCATGCTGTGACTGGTCCATGTCAGCATGACGTCAGCATGACATCATTGGCTCGGCTCTGAGCTGACAAGTGGGGTCCTGCTGACGTCATCATGACGTCACCAACGTCATCAGTTCCGACAGGTGGGACCCGCGTGACGTCGTCATGACGCCAGCATGACGTCACTTACCGACATGTGGGTCCCAAGTCTTTGTGACACTGACATGTGGGGCTAGGTCAACTGTCAATGTTGATCGGTTAATGGTCAACTCAGACTAGGTCTCAAACGGGCTCTGACGGGCTCGGGTTGGGCCGGTCTGGGCTGGGCCGGCCCGGACATGTGGCATGCTATGGCGCTGCCACGTCGTTGCCATGGGCCTCCACTGGGCTTCGTCCATAGCTCGGCCCACACTACGTGTTTCACGATGGACTGGTGTTCACGGTCCATGGACCGTAGGCTGGGTCTTCGGTGGACCGAGTCTATGCTTCTTCCCTCTGGCCTGGTCCATGTACACCGGGTGCAGGCGTGTGCGGCCGGTGAGGGAATCCTCTGCCTCCTTCCCCGGTGTGCTCCCACCGGTGATGTGCTCTCTAGCGAGCTCTTATGATGGTGTTGGCGTCCAATTGAGGTGGGGAAAAGCTTCACCAGGCCATGGCGAACACGATGGTGGGGTCTAGGTGGCGGCCGGGGCTTTCCAGGGCGTTGGCCACGGCGGTCGGCGGCTCGGCGGTGCTCGCCGGTGGTGAGGTCACGTGTGTAGGCTCCCTAGTGGCTCGGCTGGGCGGATAAGGGCTTCTGTGGGTCCGTGGGAGCACGGCGAGGGCGTCCAAGGCTCAGGGCAGGGCTTTGGGTCCTCATGTGGCCGGTAGGGCCTCCATGGCATCCATGGCGGCATGGTGGCGACGGTGAGGCATGTAGGAGCACTATGGGGCACCGATGGGGTGGTCACGGCGTGGTCGCGGATGTGCGCGTGAGTGCGTGTGTACCCAGAGGCCAAAGACGGCCTTGGCCTACGTGCTCCTGGTGTGGAGCGCCATGGCCGAAACAGCGAAGTCTGGCGTCGAGCAGGGGAAAGACCGGGGCTCACCATTGGTGTCGTGGGAGATAGGATGGCGGTGCAGTGGCGGGTCATGGCCGTGTAGAGATGAAGCCATGTAGTGCCGAGCAGCAGTGTCGACGTGCTTGATCGGGGCAACGTCCTCCGCTCTGGTGACACTGGCGACATCGCGCGGCTTTGGCGCTCCCTCTTCTTCTTCCTCTTCTCCCTCTTCTCTCTTGGCTCATGTGCACAGTGGATGGCCACAAAGTGGTGGCGGGGCGATGAGAGAGCTCAGGGGCTCCCGGGGTCAGGGCTTTTATAGCCGAGCTCCATGGCACCCATGGTGGACGACGATCGAGCGGTGGAGGCACGTGCATTACATCCAACGGCCCACACGTGGTTGCGTAGGTGCGGTGCAAGGGGAACAAGTCCATGCCCTAGGAGTGACCCCCTGGCCCGCTCCTGCCAGCGCTGTCGGCCTCCGGTCACGTGGGCAGTTGAGGCGTGGGCGGAGAAGATGAATAGGAAGGCTGACGGGTGGGGTCCAGTGGCAGCGGCAGCAAGGGGAGCGGGGAGGCACGCGGGCGTGGGCGACACGCTGGGCCGCAAGCTAGGCTAGCCATGCGAGTTGGGCTAGCTGCTGCTGCGCGCTAGCTGGCTGGCTGGCTGCTATGGCTGGCGGCCGAGCAGGCCGAGCCTGCTATGGGCCTTCTTTCCTTCTTTACCTTTTTCTGTTTTATTTTTCTTCTCCTTTGTTTGAATTCAAATTTGGTTTGAAATTTGAATTCCAAATTGGTGCACCATATTCATTGGAGTTTTAGATATGAGGCCCACAACATTCTTATATAAATATTAGGAATTTATTTAGCTATTTTGTATAACAAAAAATAGGTGTAGTTTTGTTATACAAAAATAGAATTAGTTTTTCTCTTTAAACCTTTATTCTTTGGTTTGAGTAATAATTACTTTATGGTGTATTTCTTTAAAGGAGTTGTTAAACATAACATAAAGCAAATGGAAATCCAAATCACAATTTGAGTTAACAATGTATGCAACACTTTATTTGTTAGAAATTAAATAAACATAATTAACAAATGACATGCCATGCTTATGTGTTGACTTGGGTTGGGGTTATACCTAATGCATCTCTTAGGTTGGGTTTCTATACATGACACTCATCAACATGGTAGTTTTTAGGAAAAATTTTGTAGTTGGTATTTTTGGTGTATAGATTTTTGGGTTGTTACAGTCCTACCCCCTTAACAGAATCTCGTCCCCTGAGATTAAAGCATAACAGTACTCTTCGAAGAGGTAAGGATATCGTAGCCAGGAGATCAGACTCTTTCTCCCATGTTGCTTCTCTCTCGGTGTGGTTGCTCCATTGGATCTTGCACATAGGAATGGTTTTGCTTTGGGTCTCTTTGGTATCTCTTCCCAGAATTCTGATAGGATGTTCTTTATACTCGAGAGTGTCTTGAATGTCAAGTGTATCAGTTGGAACTGCTTCATCAGGCACTCTCAAACACTTGTAGTAGCTATGAGACATGGAATATAGGATGTACACCTGCCAATTCCTTAGGTAGCTCAAGTTTGTAGGCGAGCTTTCCAATCCTTTTGCAAATCTTATATGGGCCAACAAATCTAGGGGCAAGCTTTCCTTTCACATGGAATCTGACAGTTCCACGAGCGGGGATACCTTGAGATAGACAAAATCTCCCACATTGAACTCAAGTTCTCTTCTTCTTTTGTCAGCGTAGCTCTTGTATCGACTTTGGGCAATTCTCAAATTCTCCTTCACTTGAGCAACTCCTTCTTTGGCATCTTGAATCTTAGCGGAGTTAAAGAACGATCTTTCCCCCTAGTTGGAACCACATCAAAGGTGTCTTACAAGGTCTGCCATACAAAGCTTCAAATAACGACATCTTGATACTAGCTTGGTAGCTGTTGTTGTAAGAGAACTCTGCATAGGGTAGGCATTTCTCCTAATCAGAGCCATAATTCAGTACACTAGCGCAAAGCATGTCTTCTAAGATCTGATTTACTTGTTCTGTCTGTCCATCTGTCTATGGGTGATAAGCGGTATTGAAATCAAGTTTGGTTCTAATGGACTTGTGCAGAGCTTCCTAGAATTGGGACACAAACTAAGGACCACGATCAGATATGATACTAGAGGGAGCTCCATGCAGTCTGAGAATATGCTCAACATATAGATCTGCTAATTTTTCGGCATTGGTCTTGGTCTTAACTGGTACAAAGTGAGCAATCTTGGTCAAACGATCAACAATCACCCAGATGGAATCATTGCCTTTCTGTGATCGGGGCAATCCAACTATGAAATCCATGGATATGCTCTCCCATTTTCACTCAGGGAACAGTCAAGAGGCTTCAGCAATCCCGTGGGCCTTTGATGTTCAGCCTTGACTCTGCTACAGGTGTCACATCATGCCACATGTCCTGCAATGTTTGTCTTCATGCCTTTCCACCAAAAGTGTTTCTTCAAATCTTGATACATCTTTGAATTTCCAGAGTGGATACAGTACTTAGAATTATGTGCTTCAGACAGAATTTCCTCTCGTAGTGCTGAATCAGGAAGGGACACAAATTCTGTCCTTGAACCAGATGGTTCCTTGTTCATCTTCATGGTGGTTGGTCTTGTAGCCTAGTTTCATCAGACCATAGAGATATTTGATCTCTTTGCAGCTTTTCTGAGCTTGACGAATGCGATCAGTGAGATTATACTGTATGCGGAGCTCATTCAACAAATCATGCGGTAGTATCTTGAGTTGGAAGTCTTCAATCTCTTCCTTGAGTTTCCGGTGGTACAGGATTCAGTGATCAAAGTGTGATAGTAACTCTTATGACTGAGAGCATCTGCGACTACATTAGCTTTTCCCGTATGATAGTGAATTTCCAGGTCATAGTCCTTGATCAACTCTAGCCATCGGCATTGCCTCATATTTAAATCTTCTTGAGTGAAAAAGTACTTCAAGCTCTTGTGATCGGTGTAGATATCACACTTGTTGCCTATCAAGTAGTGTCTCCAGATCTTTAAGGCATGCATAACTGCTGCTAACTCAAGATCATGAGTAGGGTAACGGTTCTTGTGTTCTTTCAACTGTCGAGACGCATATGCTATCACTCTTCCATCTTGCATCAGTACACAACCAAGTCCTTGAAGGGATGCATCACTAATAGACTACGAAATCTTTGCTGATATCAGGCAATGCTAACACAGGAGTTGTGGTAAGCTTCTATTTCAATTCTCGGAAGCTTTGTTCGCACTCAGGCAGTCCATTCAAACTCCTTAGTCTTCTTCAGAAGGTTGGTCATTGGATAGGCTATCTTAGAGAAGTTTTTGATGAATCGGCGATAATATCCAGCCAATCCCAAGAAACTTCTGATTTCTATCACATTACAGGGTTGATCCCACTCTTTCACAACTTCAATCTTGGCCAGGTCAACTGCGACACCTTCAACTGATAGTACATGGCCTAAGAAGGCAACTTCCTGTAGCCAAAATTCGCATTTACTGAACTTTGCGTAGAGCTGATGTTGGGCTAGTTTTTCAAGCACCGTTCTCAGATGATGTTCGTGTTCTTCAGCGGTGGATGAATAGACAAGGATGTCATCAATGAATACTACCACGAACTTATCCAGTTCATTCATGAAAACCTTATTCATCATGTTCATGAAGTAGGCGGGAGCATTCGTGAGTCCAAAGGATACCACAGTGAACTCAAACTGCCCATACCTAGTCACTGAAAGCTGTCTTTGGGATGTCACTCTCTCGAATCTTCATCTGATGATAGCCAGATCTAAGATCAATCTTGGAGAAATACTTGGCACCTCGAAGCTGATCAAGCAGATCATCAATCCTTGGCAAGGGGTACTTGTTCTTGATGGTGACTACGTTCAAGTTCTGGTAATCAATGCACATTCTCATCGAGCCATCCTTCTTCTTAACAAACAGAACAGGGGATCCCCAGGGTGAAGCACTAGGTCTGATATATCCCTTCGAGATGAGCTCATTAAGCTGTTTCTTGAGCTCGGCCAGTTCATCAACTGACATGCGATAGGGTCTCTTGGCAATCAGTCCTGTTCTCAGGCAAAAGATCAATGATGAACTCTACATCATGGTTTGGTGGCATACCCGATAATTCTTCAAGGAATACATCGAGATAGTCTCTCGACCATAGGCACATCATGAACTAGTCTTCTTCCTCTTTCTGTGATTCTAAACTGGCTTTAAGGGCACACTAGGATAGAGGTGGACTTTCTAGACTAGGGTTCACACCTGATGACTTGGCCTGATGGGCGGGTCACTTGGACTGTATCTAGGTGAACATGATATGATACCTCAGTGAATGGTTAGCCAATCCATGCCTAAGATGACATCTAGGTTAGTGGAAGGTAACAGGGTTAGGTCAGGCTTTAAAGGTAAGACCCTCAATGGTAAGACTCACTCCCTTACAGATGTGGGTGCATTTTAGGTCTCCTAAAGGTGAACTGGTGATGATAGGCTTTTCGCATGGGGGTTACAGGCAGGTCATGCTCTCGTGCAAACCTGGATGATATGTATGAACAAGTTACTTCAGAGTCAAATAGAACTGATGCAGTATTGCCATTAACTAAAAACATACCGTACACAACATCAGGGGCAGCCTGTGCTTCCTCGGTGTCCAGATGGTTGAGACGTCCATGGGTAGCAGATCCCTTGAGCTGAGACTTCTGAGCAGCTGAGTTCTGTGGGCACTCAGTGGCTTTATGACCTGGTTGGCCACAAGCAAAGCAGGTGAAAGGCGTACCGCTTTATGGGGGTTGGTGCGGGTGCCTTCTAGTTTCCGGTGCTTGGTGCAGGGCAGTTCTGTGCTGGGCGTTCATTCGCTGAGCAGGGATGGTTGAAATAGTCCTGAGCATAATGGTCCTGGGTGTAACTATCTTGAGCAGGGCGGGAGTATTTGGTGGTGTAGCCTCCACTACCCCTATTTGATCCAGGGTTGTCGTCCTTGTTGTGGCGAGAGCGTTCCCTGGATGGGGCATTTCTGCGAAACCTCTTGCGATCACGTCCACGGAAGGACTCCTCAGGCTTACGCTTCCTCTCCCTGTACTCTTCTCCAGCTTCAGCATGATCTTTCTCGATCTAGATGCATCGATCCACCAGAGCACGCAACGTGTTACTCTCAATACCGCCAAACTTCAGCTTGATGTGCGGGTTAAGTCCCTTGCGGTAATAGTATAGCTTCTCCTTCTCAGAGTTCACAACATAGGAAGGTGCATAGCGAAGAAGGTTGGTGAAGCGAGTAGTGTACTCAGTCGCCCTGTCCTTTCCCATCTTGATGTTGCGGAACTCCTCAGGTTTGGCCTCCATGATACCCTTGGGAATGTGATACTCAGTGAATGCTTCGGCGAACTCATCTCATGAGATGTTAGCAGGGTCCTCATGGGAATCACTGAAACTATCCCAGCAGGCTCGTGCTACACCTATGAGCTGGTGTGTGGCAGCTCCAACACACTCATCGTCGATGAAAGTAGTGAGGTCAAGCTTCTTCTCCATCTCCTTGAGCCAGTCATCGGCTACAAGTGGGTCAGGGTCGGTGCCATCATAGGTAGGTGGCCTTAGCTTCAGAAATCCTTCCAACTTCCTCTGGAAGTCATTCTGCTGTCCTCCCTGGCACCAGTTTGCTCTATCAACAAGAGCTGCGAGAAGCTAAGTCTGTTGCGCCATCACCTCTGCCAGGTTCGGTGGTGGTGGTGGCAGGATGTTCTCCTCAGGTGGCGAGGTATTCTCTAGGTTGAAGGGTATCCCTCCACGTCCACTGGCCACAGGCCACTGGCCTACAGGTTGTTGCCACCACGCCCCCCATTTGGTTCGACTGGTTCGAGGGTGGGCAGCACGTCCATGGTTCATTAGACTGATTAGATCGGCGGTTCGGCATCTGCAATACAGATCATAGGAATTTTAGTGCTTGTGCCATAAGTGCTTATAATTTAGTATGATTACTTGATTTTTGATGATTTAAAGAAAATCATTTATACTATCCAACACTCATTACAAAGAAGCAATAAGATCCATAAGATGCAATAAGATCCAAAACATTCATTACATGGGTTTTATTACATAGCATCATCTCTAGTAGCTACACTTGAAGACTTGCGAGAATCAGTACTACACATAGTGACTCATATTACATCTCATAAGGGGTACATTATGGGGTACAACCTATGGAGGCCACTGACATGACTCATGACCACAGCAGGGTCATCTACTCTAACTCGTACACTGCAGCTGGAATACGACTGTTCTCGATCTCGATCTCCTCGTCTGACTTGTGAAGTCGAGACACTGTACTTCAAGGCCTCGGCGAGCTCCTCGGTAGGCTTGGCTCCAGGTAGGGTAGGGTAGGCGTATAGGTTGAGGCAAGTCGGAGCTAACTCAAACTCCTCTATCCTAGGCTTCGTCTTGCTACGAATCTCCTTGGGTAGCTGATCCCACATACCCTTCATCTCCCTGAGGCGCTTCTTGTCAGACTTCTGCCAAGCCTGCCATGTCCTCTCACACTTGTCCTGTAGGTAACTCGTTCTGCCTGAGTGCCTCGATCAGGTGACCCTGGTTGCGCATGGCCTTCTTCCTGAACTCCTCTAAATCCTGAAGTCATGGTCTTGTTCCTGAGATTGGATTTTCAGCATATCAATCCCCTTAGACCTCTCTTTGTCTCCCCTACGGTTGAACTCAGCCTTCTTGTCGTCCAACTCTCTCTGCAACTCCAAGACCTTGCTATTGAGGTAGCAGTTCCTGTTGCCTAGGTCGGTGGCTTTGTCGTGTAAGTCTGCGACCTCGGTTCTGTGGACTTCTTCACGATGGTTGAGCTCGTCCTGTAGCTTGGCAACTGTCTCAAGTAGACTAGCTCACTCCTGTGCTCCCTGCGAGTCTCGCTCCTGGTACTCCCACAGAAGGGCCTGGTCTTGACTGTCTCCTCTGCTCCAGCTAGGTCACATACCTGTCCTACTATAGTAGGTGGATAGCCAAGATGCGAAGGCATCTGTCCTCCTCGGCAAAGATAACTCTGCCGGCTGCGAAACTCTGCTCACTAGGGGTAAGGCTGAGGTCCGAGGGCCTGGGGAAGTAGACAGAACTCTGTCGTCTTTAGGTGCTCGTAGTGGTCCCTCATCACTCTGTGAAGTGCCTTATGTAAGATAGCTTGTAGTCCCTCCTCGACTGTGTCCTCTATAGTCATCTCAGTGAAAGCTGGGACAGAAGGTAAGGTAGTGCTAGCTGGGAACTTGACTGAGGTGACAATCAGTCCTTCGATTCCTCCTTCCTAAGCTGGCTTCCCAGGTGCAGGTGACCTTGACAAGCTCGTCGGGGACTCCTAACGTGACGAGAACTCGGCAGAGGGTCTAGTGCGAAACCCCCGAGCTCATGTAGGTCGAAGGTAAGCTTGGCGTGGTCTAGAGGTAGCGGTCCTAGAGGCGGCCAGTCGACGTTCATTACCATCTGCATGTTTTAAGGGACAGGTGTTAATAGGTCAATAATAGATAAGCCTTGCATAAAAGTAAATGTAGGGTCGGTATATAACCTGAAAGAAGGGCTTGTCCACATCCTATTCTATCGTCCATTTCTGAGGTTTCGTCCTATGGTCAAGTATGGCTCTGATACCAACTGAAGCGCCCCTGATTTTCGCGAAGGGAAATCCACAGAGTCGGTGTGTAATAAGACCGTTGTAGATCATATTACCCAAATTCCAGTCGAATATCACATCCATACAACGATAATATCAGAGTACAAATAGTGCGGAAGTACAAAAATTATTATATCACCGCATTGGCGGAATAAAAAGATGCATTCATTCAGAACAGCTTGAAGATAAGATCGCCAAACTCGAGCGTAGGAACGAACCCCTCAACCATCAAACTCCTCGGAGCTATACTCCTCAGCAGAACCTGTGTGCCAAAATTTATCAGTATGATTTGTACTGGCCAGTCCCACCCTATGACCATTGCTTGGATGCAAGTTGGATATAATCAAAAGGAACCTATAAGGCTGGGGTTTCCTATGCGATAGCATATCAAGTATATAATAATAGTTGGTCAAGTTTTAACACCATTCCCACACATTCCACCCCATTCCTGTCTAGAGCCAGGTTTCGATCCTAGGATCGATATACCACCATCTTCATATCATCACCACATCACCATAATACCATCGCTCAGTCGACAGGCCAACTCCCTTTCAGCACTGTCTCAAGGCCCGTAGCCCCTGGCTACGACCGACACTCTCTCACGGGGGAAAGAAAAGAAGGACTCATCTCACTATCTAGTTTAAGCGAAACCTAGGAAAGGTCCATAGCCGACAAGTCAGCACAAGTATCGATCGATCAACCATACACTCCGCAGAGGTTTTACATAACCACAAGATCTGCCTTCCTTGCTGACCGTCGTTAACTAGGCTGATTCCGGCCGCTTGCTAGCCTAGGATAATGCCACTCTACCATTCAACCCTGGTACACCCCAAGTCTAGTCTAGGGTGGCTGAAAACTATGAGTCATGAGCCGGGTCCACAAGGTCTCCATGAAGTCTTAGAAGGGTGTGGGGGGAAATCCTCCGTGCCCCGTACCTCCTTACACTATCCACTATCAACCTAGCAGTAGTGGCAAATATCCTACCAAGTAGTCCGGCCGTCCCGCACCATATAGGGCGAGTGGTACGTAAGGCTTCCCGGTGAATCTGAGTACTAGTAAGTCCTTAGGGATGACCAAGCCAGAATGTCTTCATCGGGGTTTCCATTTACTGTGCCACCACAGCACCTCCACCCCGGGCTCCTCCCTTCACAGGTTCACACCTAGGGCCACCTCATATACCATTTACCCACCATAGGTATCCATTTCTAGGGGTGCCCAGGTAGCACCCCATGGCAAGACTTGCCCTAGGCTCGTCGTATACTCTAACTTGGTCGACACAACCCTCACCCTCCACACACCCAAGTCACACACGCAGCACTCTCCCCATAGTCCAGATAACACCAGTTTCCACCATGCATATAGTATAAGCATAGTAGAAGTAGAAGTATAAGTAATGAAATATATAGCAGTATGTGTGTGTCTAGCCTAATAGCAGGGTATGCAGGGGTAAGGTTGCGTCAAGGTAAAGGCCTTCAAGTAAGCATACTACCATACAAGTCCTATCATAGAATGACTGTAGCAGTAAAGTAAAGCAATAGCAGTTCTATATTAGCCATGCGTAATGGGTGCTACGAGATTGGATGGGATGTGGCACCTTCAGTATAGTCGTCTCCGTTCTTCTCACGGTACTCACGATCCTCATCCGTCTGGTTCTCCTCCGAGTCTGCAACGATCGTATTATAGTCGCGTTAGCGACGTCTATAGAATAGCACAAAGAAGCAAAGAAAATTCAAAAGAGCCAAATACACTCAAACATGGGTTCATTGCGTAAAGCTTGATTTTAGATGAATTTTGGTCCTGGTCTTGTATTTTTCTGAGTTCGTATGAATTAGTTATGAATTTCCGAAGTTTAAATCATTTTTGAAAATAGAAAAAGGCTGAATTAATCCTGGGTTGACACGTGTCACGCTGTGACTGGTCCACGTGGCATGCTGACGTCAGCATGACGTCATTGGCTCGGCTCTGAGCTGACAAGTGGGGTCCTGCTGACGTCAGCATGACGTCACCAACAGTCATCAGTTCCGACAGGTGGGACCCGCGTGACGTCAGGCATGACGTCACTTACCGACATGTGGGTCCCAAGTCTTTGTGACACTGACATGTGGGGCCAGGTCAACTGGTCAACACGGACTGGGTCTCAAACGGGCTCTAGCGGGCTCGGGTTGGGCCGGTCTGGGCCGGGCCGGCCCGGACACGTGGCATGCTGTGGCGCTGCCACGTCGTTGCCATGGGCCTCCACTGGGCTTCGTCCACAGCTCGGCCCACACTGCGTGGTTCACGATGGACTGGCGTTCACGGTCCATGGACCGTAGGCTGGGTCTTCGGTGGACCGAGTCTATGCTTCTTCCCTCTGGCCTGGTCCATGTACACCGGGTGCAGGCGCGTGCGGCCGGCGAGGGAATCCTCTGCCTCCTTCCCCGGCGTGCTCCCACCGGTGATGTGCTCTCCGGCGAGCTCTTACGGCGGCGCTGGCGTCCAATTAAGGTGGGGAAAAGCTTCACCAGGCCATGGCGAACACGATTGGTGGGGTCTAGGTGGTGGCCGAGGCTTTCCAGGGCGTTGGCCACGGCGGTCGGCGGCTCGGCGGTGCTCGCCGGTGGTGAGGTCGCGCGTGTAGGCTCCCTAGTGGCTCGGCTAGGTGGATAAGGGCTTCTGTGGGTCCGTGGGAGCACGGCGAGGGCGTCCAGGGCTCAGGGCGGGGCTTCAGGTCCTCATGTGGCCTGGTAGGGGCTCCATGGCGTCCATGGCAGCATGGTGGCGACGGCGAGGCACGCAGGAGCACTACGGGGCAGCCGGTGGGGCGGTCACGGCATGGTCGCGGATGTGCGCGTGAGTGCAGTGTGTACCCAGAGGCCGGAGACGTCCTTGGCCTACGCGCTCCTGGTGTGGAGTGCCATGGCCGAAACAGCGAAGTCTGGCGGCAAGCAGGGGAAAGACCGGGGCTCACCGTTGGTGTCGTGGGAGATAGGATGGTGGTGTAGTGGTGGGTCGTGGCCGTGTAGAGACGAAGCCGTGCAGTGCCGAGCAGCAGCGTCGACGTGCTTGATCGGGGCGACGTCCTCCGCTCCGGCGACACTGGCGACGTCGCGCGGCTTCGGCGCTCCCTCTTCTTCTTCCTCTTCTCCCTCTTCTCTCTTGGCTCGGGTGCGCAGTGGACGGCCACAAAGTGGCGGCGGGGCGATGAGAGAGCTCAGGGGCTCCCCGGGCCGGGGCTTTTATAGCCGAGCTCCATGGCACCCATGGTGGACGGCGATCAAGTGGTGGAGGCGCGTGCATTGCATCCAACGGCCCGCGCGTGGTTGCGTAGGCGCGGCGCAAGGGGAACATGGCCATGCCCCGGGCGTGACCCCCTAGCCCGCTCCTGCCAGCGCTGTCGGCCTCCGGTCGCGCGGGCAGTTGAGGCATGGGCGGAGAAGATGAACAGGAAGGCTGACGGGTGGGGTCCAGTGGCAGCGGCAGCAAGGGGAGCGGGGAGGCGCGCGGGCGTGGGCGACGCGCTGGGCCGCAAGCTGGGCTGGCCGCGCGAGTTGGGCTGGCCTGCTGCTGCGCGCGCTAGCTGGGCTGGCCGGCTGCTGTGCGCTGGAGGGCCGAGCAGGCCGAGCCTGCTATGGGCCTTCTTTCCTTCTTTACCTTTTTCTGTTTTATTTTTCTTCTTCTTTGTTTGAATTCAAATTTGGTTTGAAATTTGAATTCCAAATTGGTGCACCATATTCATTGGAGTTTTAGATATGAGGCCCACAACATTCTTATATAAATATTAGGAATTTATTTAGCTATTTTGTATAACAAAAAATAGGTGTAGTTTTGTTATACAAAAATAGAATTAGTTTTTCTCTTTAAACCTTTATTCTTTGGTTTAAGTAATAATTACTTTATGGTGTATTTCTTTAAAGGAGTTGTTAAACATAACATAAAGCAAATGGAAATCCAAATCACAATTTGAGTTAACAATGTATGCAACATTTTATTTGTTAGAAATTAAATAAACATAATTAACAAATGACATGCCATGCTTATGTGTTGACTTGGGTTGGGGTTATACCTAATGCATCTCTTAGGTTGGGTTTCTATATATGACACTCATCAACACATGGGAGTTTTTAGGAAAATTTTATAGTTGGTATTTTTGGTGTATGGATTTTTAGGTTGTTACAATGTCTGGTGAAACATGACCGCATTGAGACTTCTGTGAAAAAGATACTCTCACATAGTGGGTGATTGTGGTGGGCGTTGGGGATGATTGGCACAATGGCACTGCCGCACTGGCAGGGAAGCCGACAACGGGAGTGACGATGACGGTTATGAGCTTTCAAGGTCCCAACGAGCAACCCATTGGACGAAGTGGAGGGCGCAGTGGGGGTGGCAACGGAAGGGCCGCCTCTATCAAAGGCCACTGCTTCCATCGTATTCTTGGTAACTTGAGGGCAGCACAAATCATTTCCCCCTCTGACATATTATTGATGAATGTCTATCTCTACAACTAAAAAGACACAGGACAAGCTATTTTCTATTCCTGTGGAAGCTAGTTTTTGATCAAATATATGACTTATATTGTTAGTGAAGTATTGAAAAGGAAGAAGCTATTTATAAATTTGCTTTGACTATGGAAGTGCCAACAATTGAAGCTTGGTATAATTTTCCTACTTATCAGTGGAGCATATCATGAGTTAACAAATTTTCCTACTTACCAATGGAGCATAGACTATTTTGATGTTGTTCAATTAAAATTACAAATGTGAGATATGTTGGAATTTTTATATTTGCTCTAGGGTGTTGCATAATATGCGAAGTCTGTTTTTTTAGGAACATTGGCCGGCTGCTAGCATGTCTGTGAGACTGTTCGCTGTCTTGGTACTTCTAAAAAATTAAAGGGATTAGAAGGACCTGGTTGCGGGAGCACATGCTGAGAACATTGCATATCAGTGTGGTTGGTGGAAAAAATACATGGCACGAAAAGTAGTGGGAAAATGACTCTTTGTAAGAGGACCCTTAGCTTTGCAAAATAAATATTTCTGCATTTGTAAGTTCTATATGAATTTCGCTTCATACATATTTAGTTTGCACGATCAGTCAATTTGTTTGGTCTAGAAGGTAGGTTGTCATTCACAATTATAGACTACTCGTTATTTTAAGATTGTGCAAAAGGCATCATGGTAAGTGATTTATTAGTGTTTTTGCATTATGGGTTCTACCTTCAGGCTCTGGACCAGCAAGAGGAAGCTCATTATCCAAGAGGCAGAGGATACCGATTTTATGAGCTGTTTAAGAGAAGCAAATAAGCTGTTGATTTAAGACCTAATATTGTACCGAGTTACTTGTCAGTTAGTCTTCTAAATCATGGACTTGTGCTAAATGGTTCAGTTGATTCTTTGATAGAATCACTGGAAATAGATATAATCCCTTACACATGATTGTAGTTATGAATTGGCTGGCCATTTTTCTGCAAGTGTTATGTTGTTTGTATATACATAACAATCAAGCAAAAGAGACGAGATTGAACTTATTTATTTGTCTATTGATTTGATTCCATTATTTTTCTCTTACAGTCTTACACCAAAGGAGATTTTGACCCTGCACATGACATCCCCTCCCACTCCGGTGACAGTAACCCGCGGATGCCAAATTTCCCGCGGTGCAATCTATGCACGGGAGCGAGAACATGGGCGTGGAAAGTCGTGTAGCTCTGGCGCAGAGCAGAGCAGCAGCAGGTAGGCGACGCCGGTGGCCACTCCACTGGCGGCTTTGAGTGCAAGCGTGTAGACGGCCGCCCTGGCCCCGCATGAGCCACCACGCGTGGCCCATTGCGCTCGTGCCGCGCCGCCCGGGCTCCGCCGTGGACACGGCAACATTGACGGTGCACCGACGACGGTGAGGTAGACGAGGAAGAGCGTGGCGAGGAGCGCGACCAGCGCGTCAAGAAAGAGCAGCATGAGAGAGTAGTCCAGGAGGACGACCGCGAGGCGCGAGCATGGCCAGGGCCACGATGGCTGCGACGCGGGGCAACTCCAGGACGAACCCAAACGCGACGGTCAGCACAGCCCCAGACTTTGCCCTGGGCCACGCCGAGCGCCGCGGTCATGGTGGCGCGTCGATCTGCAGCGGAAAAAACTACTCCGCACTCGCGATTCTCTTGATGGCGGATCCGGCCACAACGGCGACGAGGAGGCAGCCGGCGGCGGCGAGAAGAAGTCGTTGGAGGTCGGACTAGAGGGCCTTGACGAGGTCACGGTACGTGGCGGTGGCCGGGTCGACGCGGCTGGTGGCGTCTGCGTCCAGCAAGCACAGTGACGTCCAGCTGCTGCACGGACAGGGCGTTGCTGAGGAGCAGCGCCGCGGCTAGGGCGACCGTGAGGACCAGGAGCGGGATGAGGAGCACGCCGTTACGGCCCGGGAGGACGGTGCCATGCTTCAGAAACGTCAAGGAGCCATGGCCATGACGAGGCAGAGACGCTCGGAGATCCAGTCATCCAGCGAGCGCGAGGGAGAGAATGACGGGGAAAGAGAATCGCTAGTGCGGAGTAGTTTTTTCTGCGCACCGGGGAATTGACGGGGATAGGGCTGTAAAGGCATGTGGTCATATGGGGGTGTGGTATATCCAAAAGAGCACCGTAGATTGATGAGGCAGGAAAGACACTGGCCTTCTCCCCCACGCGAATTAACCGGGGTTCCCTCGTGGATTGAGGTACAAAGGAGTAAACTGGACACGTTCACCCATTGGTGGTGAAGCCGGGATGCCCAAGCTTCACACTTCGATTTTTTGCGCCGACATGTAGCCCCACCGCCCCCGCACGCCTCCCCGCTCGCCCCTTCGACCGTCGCTCCATTCAAGGGAACAGAAGCCCCCGCCCCGCTCCCGACGCCTCCCCGACCCTCCCCAGCCGCCGCCGCCCCGCCCCTGTCAATGCCGGCGGCCCGACCATGACCCGTCACGCCGCCGCCTCACCCTCCCCCGTCGACCCCAGCCGCCTCCCCTCCGCGTCCCTGCTTCGCCTGGTCGGCACCGCGCCCCGCTCGGCCCCCGCCGAGGAGGCGGTCCAGCCGGGGTGGACCCGACCAGGGTGGAGCGCTCTCCCTCGGCGAATCCGGCGAGGAGGCCGCCCGGCCGGTTGGAGGCGCTTGGCAAGGCCGATGCCGCCCACCCGCCTGTTCGCACATGCCTAGCTGCCATCGTCGCCGACTTCTGCACACGCGGCCTCAGCACGCTCGTCCGCGACTACTTCCGCCACTCCCTCGAGGTCCGTACAAAACACTCTCCCCTCTCTTTCTCTCTCTCCCTCTTCCGCGCGAGCGCGCACGGACGACTGCTAATGTGTTAGGTTGCTATTCTGTATTCAAGAGGAGATTTGTGCGGTGATAGTTGCATGGTGTGAAGGTTCGCATAATCGCATCTGCTGCACGCTACGTGTCTGAGAATGCCTACACCAAATGGCAGGGGGACATATGCGAGGATGGAATCGAGATCTTGTCCTGAGCTTGGGTGTTTCTTAAAATGATGCCCAAGTGAATCTCAGTGCTGGAGTGTAGGATTTAGAATTGCGGCACTCAGCTTTATTTTTCAAACAGGTGAGAATCACTGAATGCTGGAGCAAATGGGAAATGCCCTAAATATAAGAAGTTTACAGTAAACTATTTTGAGATTGAAATTTTATTTTTCAAGGATCAGCCAAAGTCGATTGAGTTTCAGTATCCTCGATCCTAAGCCAATTAAGTAGGAAGCTGGAAATTTGGGATCAATGCAGGTGGCTACAATGTAAGGTAGGATGACGGTGTCATGGCTGGTGAAACATGACCGCATTGAGACTTCTGTGAAAAAGATACTCTCACATAGTGGGTGATTGTGGTGGGCGTTGGGGATGATTGGCACAATGGCACTGCCGCACTGGCAGGGAAGCCGATAACGGGAGTGACGATGACGGTTATGAGCTTTCAAGGTCCCAACGAGCAACCCATTGGACGAAGTGGAGGGCGCAGTGGGGGTGGCAACGGAAGGGCCGCCTCTATCAAAGGCCACTGCTTCCATCGTATTCTTGGTAACTTGAGGGCAGCACAAATCATTTCCCCCTCTGACATATTATTGATGAATGTCTATCTCTACAACTAAAAAGACGCAGGACAAGCTATTTTCTATTCCTGTGGAAGCTAGTTTTTGATCAAATATATGACTTATATTGTTAGTGAAGTATTGAAAAGGAAGAAGCTATTTATAAATTTGCTTTGACTATGGAAGTGCCAACAATTGAAGCTTGGTATAATTTTCCTACTTATCAGTGGAGCATATCATGAGTTAACAAATTTTCCTACTTACCAATGGAGCATAGACTATTTTGATGTTGTTCAATTAAAATTACAAATGTGAGATATGTTGGAATTTTTATATTTGCTCTAGGGTGTTGCATAATATGTGAAGTCTGTTTTTTTAGGGACATTGGCCGGCTACTAGCATGTCTGTGAGACTGTTCGCTGTCTTGGTACTTCTAAAAAATTAAAGGGATTAGAAGGACCTGGTTGCGGGAGCACATGCTGAGAACATTGCATATCAGTGTGGTTGGTGGAAAAATACATGGCATGAAAAGTAGTGGGAAAATGACTCTTTGTAAGAGGACCCTTAGCTTTGTAAAATAAATATTTCTGCATTTGTAAGTTCTATATGAATTTCGCTTCATACATATTTAGTTTGCACGATCAGTGAATTTGTTTGGTCTAGAAGGTAGGTTGTCATTCACAATTATAGACTACTCGTTATTTTAAGATTGTGCAAAAGGCATCATGGTAAGTGATTTATTAGTGTTTTTGCATTATGGGTTCTACCTTCAGGCTCTGGACCAGCAAGAGGAAGCTCATTATCCAAGAGGCAGAGGATACCGATTTTATGAGCTGTTTAAGAGAAGCAAATAAGCTGTTGATTTAAGACCTAATATTGTACCGAGTTACTTGTCAGTTAGTCTTCTAAATCATGGACTTGTGCTAAATGGTTCAGTTGATTCTTTGATAGAATCACTGGAAATAGATATAATCCCTTACACATGATTGTAGTTATGAATTGGCTGGCCATTTTTCTGCAAGTGTTATGTTGTTTGTATATACATAACAATCAAGCAAAAGAGACGAGATTGAACTTATTTATTTGTCTATTGATTTGATTCCATTATTTTTCTCTTACAGTCTTACTCTTATTGTGTTGAAAATTTTGAGGATCTTGACCCACTGAAAATTTTGAGGCTCCCGTACCAACGCACGGGCATTTGCTAGTCTATGAAAATGAACTAATTTCTGTAAAATTCCTATGCGATTCTATGAAATTTCTACGTTCTAAACGAAGCCTAATCGGTTAGAAGTGCTTCGGTGAGGCAAGTGTTCCATTTCCGCCTTCCTGTGTACTCACTTTGTTTCAAAACGGCGCCACCAGTAGGAGGTCGTCGTCGGTCGAGACATCGTCTCCTACAACCAACCGAAGACACTATGGTAGGAAGGGATGTCTTACAACGGAGGTGTATGGTGGGCCGTTGTTCTCGACGTCACCTCGATCCGAGCTTGTTGGCTACTGTAGTCCCCCTCTAGGTAGGCCGTGGCCGTGCGATCAAACGATGTGAAGTGTTTCAGGCGTTTTGAACTTTTGTCTCAAGCATTTCATCTGGGTGTTGAAAAAGTAGATCTCGGATATTGCATATGTTGCAATGACAAGATATGCATATTGCAAGCCTAGTGTTTCAGGTTTTTCAGACGTATGTTGCAAAATGTTTCATCTGGATGTTTTTCAAAAGTAGATCTTGGTGTTGCACATGTTGCAATGAGCTATACACGCATGTTTCATCTGTCTTCAGGCGTATGTTGTAAATGTTTCATCTGGATGTTTCACAAATAGATCTTGGTGTTTGCATATGTTGCAATGGGCTACACACGCATGTTTTAGATGCATGTTTCAAGTGTTTCATTAGCCTTCAAATGTATGTTGTAAATGTTTCATCTAGATGTTTTAAAAATGGATCTAGTGTTGCACATGTTGCAATGGCTCCGGTGGCTGACCACCTTCTCCTTGTCCGCCAATTCCCTGACCAGCGCCACTGCCCTATCGTGGTCACTAGCAACTCCAGCGCCCGGCCTCCTGGGACGACGCAGTAGAGGGGGATGGTGGCGTGGGTGGAGGAAGTGGAGGGGGTGCGGGCGGAGAAGCAGAGGCACAGAGGGGGCGCGTGCATCCCAACAGGAGGCGCGGAGGGGCCATGGGTTCCCGCATGCGCACAGATAGCGTCCGAATATGGGCATCCATCAACGTCCGGGTGCTAGTCATGTGGATTTTTTAACAAGCCAGACATGGCTCTCATGAGCGAGGCCGGGCGCCAAACCAAACAGCCTCGAGACGCTAACATAATGGCTGCTAATATGCACAACTGCAGATACCGACATGCATGGCTGTTCTGCATACCAAAGCCCTTCCCACCTGAATCCCTGATAAGCAATGGCATGGGTTGTTGACCTTTGACCTGCAGAGTGCGTACGCATCATCAAGTCAACCATAATCCAATCTTCTAATGTGTCAACAAGCTTTACAGGTAGGTCAGTATTACACCGTGTCAGTCACATATTCCTCCGATCCACAGCCTCTCGCAGATAAAGATTACAAATAATCTGTGGCCACGCCTTTTTTCCAAAAGCAGCATCTCGAGTGGATCTCGCTCTCGCAGCGTGTGCTCGAGATTTCGCGCCAACTGGTGGCACGAGCACGATCCTATATATTACGGCGACCACGGTGGATCGTCGGACTTGACCGCGGGAGTGCGCGGCCGGCGGGAACTGACCCTGCCATAGCCAAAAGCCACTTTACCGGAGAAAATTATTAACCTGATGATTGAATGAATATAAAGGTCCGCGCAATTGTATTGACCTAACCTTGGACGCATACTAAGACCGATTTGTGGACGGTGGTGGACTGCTTATTATTATTGGTAGTGCTAGCATCTGGACGTCCGGACGGACCCTCATGTCCGGACGCCAGCGCGCTCCACGCAGGGCCCGTGTTGCCCAAGCAACAAAGAGGGGAAGGACGCGTGGCACCTCCGATTCGGAAGTAACCGGCCGTGGCGTCGTATGGATGCTCTGTCGGCACCAGGAGAGACGATGTAGTAGAAGGTGGGGAGAAGAGATGCAACACCAGATCTATTTTTAAAATATCTAAATACAACAGTTGTAACATACGTCTGAAGATAGTTGAAACACTTGAAACATGCTTCTGAAACACTTGAAAAAACACCTGAAACACTTAAAAACCACTGTAACCATACGCAACATCTAAATAAAACACATGCAACGTATGTGTGAAACATATGCAACATCCAGATAAACACACTTGCAACATGCGTCCAGAAAACACAGATAAAACATACATCTAAACATCTAAAACACCCGAAACATACGCTTGCAACCTACGATGCACGAATACTCCAGGGGGTTCGTATCGCGTACGTATCGGATATGGATATGCCACTCATATGCCACGGATACATATCCGAACCATACTATGAATTTTGGATACGTACTAGAGTGGATACGTGTATCTGATATTGGATACGGCCCATGAAGTCTAAACGACCTCCTAGTCTCCCACGTGTGACCTACTCCCTCCGCCGCCCACACACTCGCCTACGCCACATCCCGACTCCGCACCGCAGACAGCTAGAAAGGTGGCGCCCCGTGACCTACCCTCGTGCGGAACGGCGACCAGTGGGCGGCAGCGGCCAGCGGTGACGCAACCAAGCGGCACCCCCTCCTAGCTACAGGCTACCTGGTAACTTGCGTTTGCCGTTTGCTTACGCCCTGCTCGGCTGCTCCTCCAACATTGTGCTTTGATCTGAAATTTGGTCTTTTTTATATTTGTTTGTTAGTACGAGTAGATGGACCTGATGAATGTGCTCCAATTGAAGTTGATGACCAGCAAAAGAAGAAGAATCCATTGTGGAATCATGTTGTACCGTGGCTGTGATTTTTATTAAGTTGTTAAACCCTACTTATTTATTAGCACTATGTTATTATTTCATATTAAATAATGTGTATTATTATTATTATTATTATTATTATTATTATTATTATTATTATTATTATTATTATTATTATTATTATTATTATTATCAATCATCATCATCATTAAAATTCTAGCCATATCCCCGTGTCACTGTTTTTTTTTGGAGAATAGCATATCCGTGTATCCTATACGTATCATATCTGATATCCGTATCCGTATCCGGGCAACATAGCTTGCAACATGCCTCTGAAACAAAGTGCACCATATGCAACATGTGCAATATCCCCCGATCTACTTTGCAACATCCATACGAAACAAATGCAACATATATCTGAAACACCTGAAATACTTGAAACATATATATGCAACATAGGGTGAGAGAGAGAGAGCCTGGCGAAGGGAGCGCCATGGCCGCCGGGGTGAGGGAAGCACGATCGCTGGGGTGAGAGAGCACGCCGCCGGGGGTGGGGAGGGTGTCACGCTATAGGGTCGAGATGGTGGACTAGAGGGGTTGAATTGTCCTTTCTAAAATTAATTGTACTGACTAATCAAAACAAATACAGAATTAAAACTATTGGTCTAGCCAAGACTACACCCCTCTATCTATATTCTCAAGCACCTTACAAAGATTCTAATTAAACAAATAAGGTACCAGGCTAGCTAGAGCTCACCTAATCAATCTAGAAGCAAGGTCACACAAACCTATGCAACTAGTACTTCAAGCAATGGGGGGCAGCTCCTACACAAACTAGGATGCAAAAGCACAAAGCCTAAGCTCACTAGCAATGCTCAATAATAAGGCTACTCAAGCTAAATTAGAGAGCTTAAATTACTTAGCTACACAAATTAAGCCGATGTAACTAGCAAGGCTACACAAGCCAACTAGTTACGCAAGAGAGCAACTAATTTACTACAAAAGTAAACTATCTACACAAGGGAGCTACTTCAATGCTACACAAGCAAGGAAGGTAACTAGCAAGCTACACAAGCTAACTAAGTACAAGAGCAACTACACAAGCACAATATATGAACAAATATAAGCTTGTGTAAGAGGAATGCAAACCAATGAGAAGAACAATGTTGACACGGTAATTTTTATCCCGAGGTTCACTTGTTTGCAAACAAGCTAGTCCCCGTTGTGTCGACTGTTCACTTGGTGGTTCGACAAGCTAATAGGCGTTCACAAGCCTAGCCCAACTCTTGGGCGTCGTAAGAACCAACACACAAGTGATGGTACCAATGACACGCTCTACTAGAGTTGCTCTTCGCGGCTCCCGCGGGGCGAGCACAACACCCCTCGCAATCACTTCTTCGGAGCACCGCACAATCTTCTCATAGGCTTCGACGAAGATCACGCCACCAAGCCGTCTAGGAGGTGGCATCCTCCAAGAGTAACAAGCACCACCGGCTTGCAACTCGAACACCATACCTAGTACCACTCGATGCAATCTCTCAATGCACTCGCACTAGGATCACTCACTCGCAATGGATTCGCACTTCTTGCAAGCATAAGTGAGTTAGAGGGCTCTGAAACCAAACACACATAAGGGCAACACATACCCAAGGTGCTCAACCTCAGCCAAACCCAAGCTCCACCTCTATTTATAGCCTCCAAGCTAAATAGAGTCAGTTGGAGCCTTGGAGCACATTTCTGCGTGGGCACCGAACAGGGCGGTGCCACCATCGGACATAGGGTGATAGTGCCCCAATGGTAAAATTGCAATGGCTTGAACTGGCTGTTGGAAAACTTGGCACCAAACATAGGGGGCAGTGCACAGCCCTAGGGGTGGTGGTACCCCCGACCAAGTTTCCTCCCTCTCTGGATAAAAGAGCTGGTGCCACACTGCCATGTTCACCAGACATTCTGGTGCCCCTAGGCTGCTCCAACTTGATTTTCACCACTTCAAGGCTATAGAGCATTTCAATAGCTTTCTGAAAAGTCCAAGATCATTGAAATCGGAGTTCGGAGCTAAGAGTTATGCCCAAAATACGAAAGGGTGTCGCTGTTGATTTGGGGGGTTTCCTGTCCGGTGTACGGTGTACGGTGCCACCCCTTAGGTTGGGCTGCGCATTGGCTGCAAGTTTGGGTGATTTTTCGACACATGGTCAACCCAAAATCCTCTCTACAAGCAATGTTAACTCTCAAGATGTTTTCTCAAAACATGTTAGAGCCAAATTAGCATTTCCAAAAACATTTTCCATAAATATTTTTCGATTGCTCTCATTTTCACCACGCCACTCAATCCTAACGATGATGCAAAATTAGATCACTCGAGTGGCACTAGATGACTGATATGCAAACAACTTTGCCCCTCTTGATAGTACGACCATCTATCTTAAATCTGGTCATAAACTTCTCTCCACACCTATGACTGGTGAAATGAAATGCCCTATAGCTTATACCTTTGCCTTGCACATTCTATTTCAGTCTCCTCCGATGTTGATGCAATACATGCACCAAATTTGTTCAATAAATGATATGATCCACTTCATACCATTACATGACCATATTTGTTCATCAATCTTGACCTCACTTGCTCTTCACCATTGCTTCGGTCTATCGGCGCCAAGTCTTTTCTCAAGCTTCTCCGCCACGTGGTTTATCACTTCAAAGCCTCCAACTTGCCCTTCATGCTTGCAACCAGTCCATCTAGCCAAGCCTCATCTTGATCTTCTCCACCTAGTCACATGACTCCATGTCATGTCTCATATGCAATGAGCTCCTTCATCACGTGTGTGAGCCTTACAACATATTCAAGCCATTTTCACCTCCATGGCATGTGTTGCTCACACAATTCTACCTGTGGACTAATTACCTGTGTATCTCACATAAACACTTATTAGTCCACCTAGGTTGTCACTCAATTTCCTAAACCAAACTAGGGACCTTTCACGCTCCTAGGTGGGGGAGAGCTGTTGACTCCCCTGCAACACCACCATGCCACCTCAAAAGGATCTCGCTTGTGATTCATGGATCTCACCGGTGTGGGGGAGAGGGCTGTAGGATCTACCGACGTTGGGGGCTTCCTGGTGGGGAAGGATGTCGGGGTGAGGGAGGACGCTGGGGTGGAGGGGGAGGGGCACCGCCGGGGTGAGGGAAGGAGCTGTTGGGGTGGGTGAGGGCACCGCCGTTGGCCAGGGAGGCAGCCATGGCCATGCGTTGGGGTAGGGGAGGGCGTGCACTGGGGGTGGGTGAGGGCGCCGCTACCGGCCATGGAGGAAGTGGGCGACTCAAGCGATGGAGGGGGCGAGAGGCGAGTGAGTCAGCGGATGAGTAGAGGATAAGCGCAATGGAGGATTTTTTAATAGAGAGCGGAGGAGTGGAAGAGCTGCGTTCGATGGGTCGACTAACACCCTAGGCATCTGGTAAGTAGCACTTCCATACTATTATTACTGGTCAGATGTTGTTGAATACAGAATACTGTAGTCTGTAGTTGTCTTCAATCATCCTTTATTATTTAGTGATGCCTATAATTGTGTTGTTCCAAGCCCGGTATGCAATGCAAGAAGAAGAAGGAAAGAAGGGATAAGAGCAGTAAAGAATAACACTATAACACAACTCACATATACTCCTACGACAACAAACTAAAACTGTACTACCTCTGTAACTTTCTTCCTTGACATGTCTTGTCCTGGCCATCTAGCAAGAGGAACGAGCAAGCCCTAAGCATGTGTTTTAGGATGGAATGGACCTATTCGTGGATTTTTTAGCCCTAAGCATGTGTTTCGAGATAGGTACTTTATATTTTTTTAGTTGGATGAATTTATAGGGATGGACATGATATGGATTTTTAATGCCATTACCAAGAGTTATCAGCAGACCCCACTTGCCATTCGTAGACCCCACATGTCATCCTACCATTTTTTCTATTTTATTGCTTGTCTTATCTTCTTCCTCTTTTAAAGTCCTATTGACGCGAAGATCGGTCACAAACCAACTAGGGCTAGATTGACAGGGTCGCCACAGACCAAAGGACGCGGCGAGGATCACATTTACGTGGATAATCAATCATGCTTGCGTGAAAATGAACGACTAGTTTTTGGGCCAACTAGCATAAGTGCGTCAAAGCTCTCACCTAGGAGAGATCTAATGGGGGCAAGGACGAGTCGAAGTTTCCCTAGGTCAGCCAACAAGCCTAAGACGTCATCCTTGGTCATCGGATCAAACGATAAACAACAACATGGATGATGGAAAATATTAGGGCAAAGAAAATAATAATAGATGTAAAAAATGGAATGTCTGTGTTGGGCACTTCAACTGGTCGTGCACCTTATATTTATAAGGAGGGGATCTTATCCCATGGGGTTGAAAACCCTTGCAAAACACATCAAACACATATAAGATCCCATCTGGACAATAAAACTGGCTTGGTCTACCCAAACCGGCCTGGGCGGTTCCAAACTGTCCTGGCCAGTTTTCCTGCGGGTCCAGCGTAGAAAACCTCCTGAAATTCACAATTAATTCATTCGACTCCAAACGAGGCGATCTATATATGTTTTTATCAGCTCACCAAGATAAACACAATGGTGCAATCCATTCTTTCATTTGACAAAGATGGAAAATCTGGCCTTGTCGGCTTTGGGAACCGGCCAAGCCGGTTTTGGCTGGGTCAACCCCCCTAAAAGTCGTTTTCTTCATTCCAGCTCCAAATGAGATGATCCAAATATGTTTTCTAACTTCTCAATGATAGAAGTGTGATGGTGGAGTCTATATACACTTTGGACAGTTGTAAGGTCGAGATGGCGGACTAGAGGGGTCAATAGTCCTTTCTAAATTTAATTACGCCGGCTAACCAAAACAAGTGTAAAATTAAAACAATCAGTCTAGCCAAGACTACACCCCTCTATCAAAGTTCACAAGCACCTTATAAAGACCCTAATTAGGCAAAAAAGGTGCCGGGCTAGCTAGAGCTTACCTATCTAATTTTAGGAGCAAGGTCACACAAACCTATGCCACTAGTATTTTGCACACCGGGGAGCTCCTACATAATTCTAGTAAGCAAAAGCACAAAGCTCCTAAGCTCACTAGCAATGCTCAATAACAAGGCAACCAATGCCAAATTAGAGAGCACAAATACTTAGCTACACAAACTAAGCAATGTGACTAACAAGGTTACACAAACCAAATTAGCCATGCAAGGGAGTTACTTCTATGCTACACAAGCAAGAAGGTAACTAGTGAGCTACACAAGCTAACTAATTACAAGAGCAACTACACAAGCACAATGTATGTGAAAGTAATTACAAGCTTGTGTAAGGTGATTGCAAACCAACGGGAAGAACAAGGATGACACAATGATTTTTATCTCAAGGTTCACACGCTTGCCAACACGCTAGTCCCCGTTGAGACAAGCTCTAAGGTTGTCGCCGGTCCTCTTGCTAGTGGTGACCTACAAGTCACACTCTCCCATGTGGAGTGCTTACCACAAGCTCTAGAACTTGACCCGGTCGGACCACTTGTCGCCCTTCGTGTCTCGCTCTACTAGAGTTGCTCTTCGTGGCTCTAGTGGGGCGAGCACAATGCCCCTCACAAAGCTCTTCTCTAGAAGCACCGCACAAGCTTCTTGTAGGCTTTGACAGAGACCACCACCAAGCCATCTAGGAGGTGGCAACCTCCAAGATTAACAAGCACCACCGGCTTGCAAGATGACTACCTAGTGCCACTTGATGCAACCTCACAATGCAATCGCACTAGAATCGCTCACTCACTCGATCGGATGAACACTATCAAGCTCAAGTGAGTTAGATGGCTCCAAAGCACTACCACATAAGCCACCAAGGCTCTAGTGTGCTCCACTGTCGGCCAAAGTGAAAGCTCTAGTTTGGTTTTGGTGAATTGATGAAACCCTAAGTGCTAACCTAGTTCATCAAGTGGTCATGAGATAGGTAGCACACTTCAAGTAGAGAAGCAAATGAAGATCATAACATGACAATGGTGATAGCATGGAGATGATCAAGGGCTTAAACTTGAAGAGAAGAAAGAGAAAAACAAAAAGCTCAAGGCAAAGGTATAACTTGTAGGAGCTATTTTGTTTTGGTGATCAAGACACTTAGAGAGTGTGATCACATTTAGGTTTGATAGCCGTACTATTAAGAGGGGTGAAACTCGTATTGGAATGCGGTTATCAAAGTTCCACTAGATGCTCTAACTCATTGCATATGCATTTAGGATCTAGTGGAGTGCTAACACCCTTGATAATATTTGTGAAAATATGCTAACACATGTGCACAAGGTGTTTGTAGGGTTGAGATGGGTTTGGGTCCCTCTCTATTGCGCCGGATGCAAATTCTTGGTGGTTGGCACATTGGAGCAAGGGTGGAGAAGATAGAAGTGAGAACAAAGCTGATGCCAGCGTCAGTCCAGTGACCGGATGCTGAATCTAGAAGCACCGGACGCTGACTGCCTGCGTCCGGTCACATTGACTATTGGTACAGTGGCTAGGGTTTACCACCGGACGCTGGGCTGTGTCTGGTCAAGGTGGACCGGACGCGTCCGGTCGAGGAAAACCAGGTTTCGACCCTTACTATACTTGACCGGACGCTGAGGTTCCAGCGTCCGGTCAGTTTTAACTGGAGCGTCCGGTCAGCATCATAGCCGTTGGAATCTGACGAACAACATTTGAAGGCGATGACACGTGGCGTCCATCTGTGGACCGGACGCTGAGTCCATGGTCCGGTCAAGTGGACCGGAGCGTCCGGTCAGAGCGCAGAGTACCCAGTGAAGGGGTACAATGGCTCTATTTCATGGGGGCTTCTATTTAAGCCCCATGGCCGGCTGTGGCTCACATCTTTGGCCATTTTCATTGACATAGCAACCTTGTGAGCTAAGCCAAAGTCCTCCCACTCATCTACATCATTGATTCATCATCATAGTGAGTTTGGGAGTGATCCAAGTGCATTGCTTGAGTAATTGCATCTAGAGGCACTTGGTGTTCGTGTTTCGCTGTGGATTTCGCTTGTTACTCTTGGTGGTTGCCTGCCACCTAGATGGTTTGGAGCAGCGAGGATCGTCGAGCGGACATGGTGATTGTCTCCGGCTCCGATCGTGGTGATTGTGAGGGGTTCTTGACCTTTCCCCGGCGGAGCACCAAAAGGTACTCTAGTGGATTGCTCGTGGCTTGTGTGATCCTCATCTTGTGTTGGTTGTGCGGCACCCTATTGAGGGTTTGGCATGTGAAGCCAATTAGCGCATGAACCTCCAAGTGAGTGAATCGCCACAATGAGGACTAGCTTGCCGGCAAGCAAGTGAACCTCGGTAAAAATCATTGTGTTCATCATTGATTCTGAGGTGATTGGTCTTCATTGTTATTCATCTTTGTAATTGATTGGTACTTCATCTACACGGCGGTATAACTATCCTAACCACTCTCTTTACTTTACCGCAAACTAGTTGACAACCTCTTTAGTGTAGCTAGTTGTGAGAGCTTGCTTGGTTGGTTGGTGTGGCTCTTTAGTTAGTCTTTGAGAGCACACTAACATAGGATAGTGTCTTTGCTATTGTGTGAATAGACACTATCTAAACTAGAATTGTGGTAGGTGGCTTGCATTTTAAGTAGACTAGCGCAACACTCGCTTCGCCTCATAATTGTCTAACCACTTTGTTAAGTGTTGTTGTAGAAATTTTATTAGGACTATTCACCCCCCCTCTAGCCATTAGGACCTTTCACAAAGGCCGACCAATACTTCTATTTATAGCCCCATGGGCAAAAATAGTCGTGACCCCTTCACTAGGCATTTTTTGGGACGATTGGACGCTCAGGTCGTGCGCACTGGACGCGTCTGGTGTGGCGACCGAACGCGTCCGGTCACTGCTTGACCACCACATGTCCCATTCAAATGAAGTAACCATTGTCATCCAACGGCCCTCTCTGACATGCTCCAACGTGACTCACTAGACACACTGCAGCAAACTAATCGTACGTAGGAGGGGCAGCGTCCGGTCAAGTCCAGAGAGCTCCCAAAGCCGCTCAACTATGACCGAACGCGTCTGATGTGGCCGACCGGACGCAGGAGGGGCAGCATCCCATCAAATCTAGAGAGCTCCCAGAGCCGCTCAACTGCGACCGGACGTGGTTGGTGTGGCCGACCAGATGAGCCCCTATGTCCGCTCCTCTCTAGACCAACACCCACTCCCCACGTCACCACGACCTGACGCTAAACAATGATTGCTCAGCATCCGGTCAATGCTATGAGCTAGAGTCCGGTCACCTCGACAACTCTGCCTGCGCCTAGCTAGAATACCGGACGCGTCCGGTATCGATATTGGACACGTCCGGTCACGTCGGGAACACTGCCTGCCTGAGTTAGATACCGGATGCATCCGGTACTCATATCGGACGCGTTCGGTCACCCCGTGACCAGCACATTCAACTCCTTTTCTTCACTAACTTCTTCTCCTTTGCAAATGTGCCAACACCACCAAGTGTACAACACCTTATGCACGTGTGTTAGCTTTTCACAGACATTTTTCAAGGAGTTAACCACTCAACTTGCCGCGCCACTCGATCCTAGCAACAATGTAAAGTTAGATCACTCGAGTGGCACTAGATGACTGATATGCAAACAAGTTTGCCCCTCTTGATAGTCCAGCCATTTATCCTAAACCCGGTCATAAACTTCTCTACATGCCTATGACCGGTGAAATGAAATGCCCTAGGTTATACCTTTGCCTTGCGCATTCCATTCCATCTCCTCCATTGTTGATGCAACACATGCACCAACCAATAACCAAATGATATGATCCACTTCATATCATCATGTAACCATATTGGTTCATCGATCTTGACTTCACTTGCTTTTCACCGTTGCCTTCATCCATCGGTGCCAAGTCTTGCTCAAGCTTCACCGCCACGCGGTCCATCACTCCAAAGCCTCTGACTTGCCCTTCACGCTTGCAACCGGTCTATCAAGCCAAGTCATGTCTTGATCTTCTCCACCTTGATCACATAACTCCATGTCATGTCTCATGTGCAATAAGCTCCTTCATCATCACATGTGTGAGCTTTGTAACATCTTCGAGCCATTTCTACCTCCATGGCATATGTTGCTCACACACATGTATCTGTGGACTAATTACCTATGTATCTCACATAAACACAATTAGTCCACCTAAGGTTGTCACTCAATTATCAAAACCAAAGAAGGAACTTTCAATCTCTCCCTTTTTGGTAATTGATGACAACTCTACAAAGATATGGAAATTAAGCTCTTTTGGATTCATGTTGCTTGCCCAAGCAATTTTACCATGTGTAAATGATTTTGGACAAGTACCATAAACCTGAAATGGTAGTATTAGCTCCCCCTACATATGTGCTAGAGTGTTTGGTTTGAAGCTCGCACATATGCATAGATTGGAATTGTGAGAGAGTAATTACTACCAAATGATGCTAAGGTGTATAGAGTAAACCTTTGAAGCATGATACCAATCGGAGTTGCACCTTTAAGTTCATCCTTAGCACCATGGTTAGCTAGATATCACTTGGAAATAAAATCACTAGATATCTCATGAGATCAACATTAAAAGGAAGGTACTAGCATTACTTAAAAAACATACCAAGTGTCTAGCTATCATCCTATGCATGCTAGTTTTCATTTCATCAATCAAATTCTTCAACTAGCATACACCACACAAGCATACATATCAAATTTTAAAAATTTATGCAATGCAAGCAAGCACATGACTATGCACATATCAAATGCAACCAATCAAAGTTCATGAGCTTGCTCCCCCTACTTGTGTGCTTCTTTTGTCTAGGAATTTTGATCCATCTCTTTTCTTTAATGTTGCTCCCTCTTTGTCCATGTCCATGTCCAACCTCTACTTCTTTGTCTCAATCTCTCCCAAAGCTTTCATATCTTTGTACAATCTCTCCCCCTTTGTCATCCATTTCCATAAAAGGTGTGCTTCTCATTGATGCAAAGGTTTGCATTTAGGGTAGATGGTTGATGCTTGAATCTTGCATTTTTATGGACATCACTTGATTGTTGGAATGACACCACTTATAGCCCATGAGATACCACACATAAGATCTTCAACGTTGATACCTCCCCCTATGTCATAGCATGCGTCATCCATTTAATAAACTTGAGCTCTTGTAGGTAAGGGATGCATTCTTCATTTGATGATCACTTAAAGTTGAGGATCACTTGTGAACCATCGTCTTGTATGATTGATACCACTTGTAGATGTGATACAACATGAAAGAATTTTCTAATATGGAACCACTTGTCAGATTTATCAATAACAATCATTTCTTGAACCTTTGCTATCTTCATGAATACCACTTATAGGATATCACTTGTGAGTTGATCTAGACATTACTTGAGAATTCTTGATAAAATACTTGAGTCTAGATACCACTTGAAACATACAAACAAGATATCCATTTGCATTGTTGTCTTGTGCTTGTACTTTTATCACTATCATGAGCTTCTATGGTTGACTTGAACTAGATTGATTTGTCTAAGCTTCCAAGTCTGGTTTGAACCCTCTCTAAGCTTCTTCACACTCATTTGGAGGTTATCTTATCGAGGTTGTACTTGTCACTTGTTGGCAATCCAAATTAAATCAAGTACTTGGGTTAACTAGCTCATGAACGAATTCATATACTAACCACTAGATCAACTAATCATTCAAGCAATAGTGGTAGGCTATGAATTTAAATATTTCATTTGTTATGCATGATCCTATGAAGCATGTACTATATGCACTAATCGCATACTAGTAAGGGATGAAATGATCATGCACATTACAATGGTACCTTTGCTATGTTGGAGTAGATGATAGTCACATAGATTCTAATTTATTACACCAATAATAATTATGAAGTCCAATTATAAGCTTGGTGAAGACCAATCATCATAGATAGAGTCCATTCTTCACCCATATGAAATGAGAACCACTAATGATCAAGTGCACTTTCTTGTTGTGGTTGATTTGCTTCATCTTTTGATTACTGCTTGCATGAGAGAACTATTTGGAATACCACTTGAATTGCCATGACTAGCTATCTTTTGGGTGTTGCTTGCTTTTCTTGATCAACCCTTTTGATTACTTCAACTAAGCATCTCAAATGTCCCTCAGATCACCACTTTCATATTAGCCTTCCAAGTACCACACTTGATTTACCTACACATAGGCGGCAAGCCCCTATACTAGGGAGAAGTGACCTCTCTCCAAAGAACCATCCTTGATACTCACTTGAAATGACTTGATTGATTGATCCAAGTGATGAACTTAACTTGATGAGTAACCTTGATTCCTTCTTTAAGTCCTTTTCTTTCTACTAAATGATTTCCAATAGTCACTAGAACTTAAACTTCATCTTCATCTTTAGTTTGATCTTGATCTTCCAATTTGAGAACCAAATGTGTGCAAAGTACACTCCACAATCAAATGGCCTTGTACTCTTTACTTGTTATGCTTCTAGATCAACTTAAAGGCCAAACTTAGGTACCTCAAACACTTATAAACGTGATTCCAACATGAGGACCTTTTAATCAAAGTGACTCCAAATAAATCCAATAATTGTCACTTTTCTGACAAATTTTGTACCTTTCAAAGAAAAATGCATATCACCCAAAATACAAATCCAAATACCATGAAATTTGGTGAAGATGTGCTTCACTAAGTTATCTAGCATCTGTAAAAATTTGAGCTTCATTTGACTTTTAGATTGATACCTAGATTTCAATTCTTCCACCACTGTTATATGCTAAAAACTGCTGCACTATAGCTGACAAGATCCACTCCAAAACCGAAGAATTTCTTATCCAATTCTCATGAAATTTGTACAACATCTTATACCATAAGTCTAGAGCATGTACAACAAATTTTATGTCAATCCAATAAGTTTTGATCACTCAAACTTGGCTAAGATCACAGCTCACTTAGATTTTAATATAGGACAGATTTCAATCACTTGAGCTATACTTCATCGAATATGAATCAAACTTGAAAATAACTTGTTTGAATACTTCCACAAGACATATATCCATTCAATCTACTTACTAAGTGTTATCTCATGAATTTATCCAACACAAATCAATCCAAACTTGATTACTAAGCAATTATCCATTCAATCATCTTATAGCAAGCAATATTGCATGTTTATCCAATTCAATCAACTCATATGCACCCAAGTGAAATGATCAACAAGAGATATACCTTAGTTAGCTCATGATCATCCAATCAGTAAGCTTCAACTTAAATACTTGCAAGCCATCAAATATATCCAATGATCCACCAACAACTTGAATTATAGCACTTGTTTATTGATAGCTCTTGGACTTCACTCAATTTGTCATGGCATTGGGATAATGATCATCACTTATCAATACTTGGCTCAACTACATAATCAACAAGATGAATACCATTTGAACCAAGCCTCCAATGCCAATGGTACCTATAAATAATCATCCACTTTTTGATGGTACCCAAAAAAGTTTGGGTCCTCTCAAGTTAGGAGCAACATACTTTTTGATGGCAGGATATTTTGCAATAACAACCATAGAGGTACCATTATTATCCTTCCTTAGCATATAATCATCATCAATTGAAATAGGCTTGGGAGTGTTACCTAGAGGACATGAATGTGCCATGTGTCCCCTTTCCTAGCATGAGTAGTACTTTCTCTTTGATTGAGCCTTCTCTTCCTTGCTCATGTGGTGCTTCCCATTGCCTTGCCTCTCATGGATTGCTTGAGCCTTCTTCTCAAGCTTGGTAGGACACTTAGAGGCAAAGTATCCTGTAATTCCACACTTGAAGCACTTGATGTGAGCATAGACTTTCTTCTCATCTTGTGTCTTGCTCATCATCTTGGCATCTTGAGTTTGCATTGGATGCCTTGGCTTTCCACCCCTTCTTGTTTTCTTCTTCTTTGTCATCAAGTCACCACCACCTTCATGATAGATCTTGACTTGCTCTTGGGGTGTGTTCCCTTGCTCAACTTGTGGCTTTGGTTGAGTCTTGTCGGATACCATAAAAAGGGGTACCCTAAGCAAGAACCGAAAAGATTGCTTAGACCTTACAAATATCAAAGCTGAAGGACAACCACAAGGCCCTCTTGCCGAGGCCCTCTCGCCGAGGCCGATTCTCTAATTCGCCCCGCCGAGGCCCTCTCGCCGAGGCCGATTTTCCGATTCACCCCGCCGAGGCCCTCTCGCCGAGGCCGATTTTTCGATTCGCCCCGTCGAGGCCCTCTCGCCGAGGCCGATTTTCCGATTCGCCCTGCCGAGGCCCTCTCGCCGAGGCCAATTCTCCGATTCGCCTCGCCGAGGCCCTCTCGCCGAGGCCCTCTCACCGAGGCCGATTCTCCAATTCGCCCCGCCGAGGCCCTCTCACCGGGGCCGATTTTCTGATTCGCCCCGCCGAGGCCCTCTCGCCGAGGCCCTCTCGCCGGGGCCGATTCTCTGATTCGCCCCGCCGAGGCCCTCTCACCGAGGCTCTCTCGCCGAGGCCGATTCTCCGATTTGCCCCCACCGAGGCCCTCTCGCCGAGGCCCTCTCGCCGAGGCCGATTCCCCCCGCCGAGTCCGTCTCGCCGAGGCCCTCTCGCCGAGGCCGTCCCTCTGGCAGGCTATCACATCCATTTAATGCGCCTGAATGCACCCACTATGTCAGCCACAACCAGCAGGGTACAGCAACAGGAGCGATGGGACAACGGTCAAATCTCCTTTTTACCATCCCTTACTGATGGTGCAGGGGTTACCATGCCCTGTGGCCACATGCCCTGCACTTTTTCACCTAAACCGGGTACGACGCTGACCATCGAGGCCCCCGCATCATACTCAGGTCACCTCCCAGGCCTCTGCGCAGTCAGCCGCAAACACCTACCAGGCCTCGGCGCGCCACCAAGTCAAAAATTCACAAGGCACGACATGTCACCTACAGCAGAGGCCATGCTGACTAGACGTCAATGAGGACCCCTACGACTTCAATAGCCTCGGGCATGGCTGGCATGACGCACCAGTGATCAAGTACCAATTGCCATTCCTGACACTGTGCTGCTACAGGAATAGGCCACAGTACTAGATCTTCCTTCCTCGCTAAGGCTCCACATGTAGCTCTCTCATGTACTCCTGGCTCCCTCCTTGCGGCTATAAAAGGAAGCAGCTAGGGCTGTTTCTAGGGAATGGGACCACGCAGGCCCTCACGCGCAAACGCACTCACTCAATTCACGCACGCTCCCCCGCTGCCTGAGAGCAGCATCTCAAGCAGCCCGAACCACTCCTCGCCGAGACCTGGGACTAGCTCTCTCTCTCACCTAGCTTGTAACCCCCTACTACAAGCACTTCGGTGCAAGGAATACAAGATCGATCTCTCAGACTGGACGTAGGGCACCGATTGCCTGAACCAGTATAAACCTTGTGTCTCTTTGCATCACCATCTGGGACCGGGAGCACGCAGTTCAAATTCACTAGTCGGTTGAGGACCCCCCGGTCTAAAACACCGACAGTTGGCGCGCCAGGTAGGGGAATACTGCGTGTAAGCTTAATTATCCCAATAAGTTCTAGATGGCAGACCCCATACGACCACTACAAGCACTTCATTTCAGCACGATGATCTGGTTCGGGAGCCTAGAGTTCATGTCTTTAGGATATGAGTACGACATGGTACTCCTCCCACCCAAAGCCCCGTCAACCGACGGCGACATCACGCACCAATAACCCAGGCGTGGGCGACGCCCAAGCCGCCGCTCCCATCATGCTCGCCAGGCACGGCATGAGCGGGACCACCCCGACACCGTGCAAGCTCAGGGCGACACACCGCACTCCGCCGGTATCCCATGCCCAGCTGTTGGCACAAGGTCCCTGGTCGGGGGCCTGTCTAGCCTGAGCCTGGGCAAGGGAAAGATGCCGGTGGCGCGTAGCGACGCCTCATCATCAAGCTCTGCCCCGCCACCTCCTAAGGAGCCGACTTATTTCATCACCCCATTCGACACGTACTGCTATGTGACTATGCCATTCGGCCTCAGAAACGTAGGGGCCACATACCAGCGGTGCACCACCCAGGTCTTTGGCGAGCACATCGGGCGAACCATCAAGGCCGGCGTGGACAACATCAAGGACAAGTCCAGGAAGGCCAGTGACCTCATCGATGACTTGGAAGTTGGTGGCCTGCCCAAGTACTAAAGCCCGGGACCTACAAGCTAGCCTACGAGAAGGGCGAAATCCTCACCAACACTTGGAACATAGAACAGATATGTCGCTTCTACCCTTAAATTCCCAAGCGTCATACAATTTTCCTCGAAATACAATAAAGAAGCGTTCTTTAATTGTTCTAAATTTTCAAGGAACCCCCCGAGCCCATCGATACGGGTTCGGCGTTACGATAACGCAAGGGGGGAGACTTGACTCTACCTCTGCAGAACCGAGCCTCCCTCGGGGGCTAGGGGGAACCTCCCCCCCTAATCCCAAACTCTGTCACGAACTCTGACAAATCGCTTGCAAAAACCTAAGGACCAAAAGTTTGCCTCGAGGCCAAAAGGCCGGCTAAGCCGCGAGACAGCCTACGCCTCTGGGCTACGGCAACTCCCTCACCACCTTTTACCCGAGGGGCAGCTTAGGCTCCAAGGAAATTTTTGCAAAGGACTTGTCTAAAAATGAGACAGGGGGAAACTGTTTTTTAGTCGTCTTTTTGAAAATTTCCTACGCCAAACTCTCTCACGTACTCTGACAAATCAATTGTAAAAAACCTAAGGACCGAAAGTATGCCTCGAGGCCAAAAGGCCGGCCGAGCCACGAGACTGCCTACGCCTCTGGGCTATGGCAACTCCCTCACCACCTTTCGCCAGAGGGGCAGCTTAGGCTCCGAGGAAATTTTTGCAAGTGATATGTTTAGAAATGGGGCAGAGGGCAAGGGCTGGGAAACATAATAGAAAATTATTAAAAAGCATATATACACAAGTATTGAAAAGGCCTTGACGGCCACAAATGTTATGGTACAATGATGTACGTCCTAATCTATTACATGACCCCTTTGGCCCAGGTCAGAATACGGGGTCGCCAGCGTCGACGGACGGTGTAGGAGGAGCCACCTCCTCTTCGAATAGCCAGGCCAGCGACATGCCAGGGGCCTCAGCCGCCTCCACCAAGCTTCATCACCTCCTCCTCGGCCTTCTCATCATCCTCTGCCACGACGTAAATCATGTTCGAGACTAGTAGGGAGGTCCAGGGGTCGCACAAAAAGCCAGGGGAACTCCTGATCGCCCTCTCGCTTCGTGTAGAGGCTCGGGGGCTCTCCCTATGACCTTGCCAAAACCCCCACGACCCGAACTCGCACTTGTGGGCTCAGCAAATATGATAAAAACTCCTCACTCAAAACACGAAAAAGCCCCTGGAGGAGTGACTCCACTCCTCCAGGGCCTCGGGGGCTACACCCGGCGGGTGCGCTCGCGCGCACCCACCGGAACCTCAAAAAACAAAACACAATCCCGACGGGAGCAGCTGCAAGCCAAGTCTCGACAAACCCTTAGGGAGAGTGCTCGTGCTCCCCCCGAGGCTCGGGGGCTACTGTCGGATACCATAAAAAGGGGTACCCTAAGCAAGAACCAAAAAGATTGCTTAGACCTTACAAATATCAAAGCCGAAGGACAACCACGAGGCCCTCTCGCCGAGGCCCTCTCGCCGAGGCTGATTCTCCGATTCGCCCCGCCGAGGCCCTCTCGCCGAGGCCGATTTTCCGATTCGCCCCGCCGAGGCCCTCTCGCTGAGGCCAATTTTTCGATTCGCCCCACCGAGGCCCTCTCGCCGAGGCCGATTTTCCGATTCACCCCGCCGAGGCCCTCTCGCCGAGGCCGATTTTCCGATTCGCCCTGCCGAGGCCCTCTCACCGAGGCCCTCTCGCCGAGGCCGATTCTCTTATTTGCCTCGCCGAGGCCCTCTCGCCGAGGCCCTCTCACCGAGGCCGATTCTCCGATTCACCCCGCTGAGGCCCCTCGCCGAGGCCTCGACCAATTCTCCGATTCGCCCCGCCGAGGCCCCTCGTCGAGGCCCTCTCGCCGGGGCCGATTTTTTGATTCGCCCCGCTGAGGCCCTCTCGCCGAGGCCCTCCCGCCGAGGCCGATTCTCCGATTTGCCTCGCCGAGGCCCTCTCGCTGAGGCTCTCTCGCCGAGGCCAATTCGCCCCGCCGAGGCCCTCTCGCCGAGGCCCTCTCGCCGAGGCCGATTCCCCCCACCGAGGCCATCTCGCCGAGGCCCTCTCGCCGAGGCCGTCCCTCTGGCAAGCTGTCCCATCCATTTAATGCGCCTGAATGCACCCACTACGTCAGCCACGACCGGCAGGGTACAGCAACAGGAGCGATGGGACAACGGTCAAATCTCCTTTTTACCATCCCTTACTGATGGTGTAGGGGTTACCATGCCCTGTGGCCACATGCCCTGCACTTTTCCACCTAAACCGGGTACGACGCTGACCACCGAGGCCCCCGCATCATACTCAGGTCACCTCCCAGGCCTCTATGCAGTCAGCCACAAACACCTACTAGGCCTCGGCGCACCACCAAGTCAAAAATTCACAAGGCACGGACATGTCACCTACAGCGGAGGCCATGCTGACTAGACGTCAATGAGGACCCCTACGACTTCAACAGCCTCGGGCATGGCCAGGCATGACGCACCAGTGATCAAGTACCAATTGCCATTCCTGACACTGTGCTGCTACAGGAATAGGCCACAGTACTAGATCTTCCTTCCTCGCTAAGGCTCCACATGTAGCTCTCTCATGTACTCCTGGCTCCCTCCTTGCGGCTATAAAAGGAAGCAGCCAGGGCCTGTTTCTAGGGAATAGGACCACGTAGGCCCTCACGCGCAAACGCACTCACTCAATTCACGCACGCTCCCCCGCTGCCTGAGAGCAGCGTCTCAAGTAGCCCGAACCACTCCTCGCCGAGACCTGGGACTAGCTCCCTCTCTCAGCTAGCTTGTAACCCCCTACTACAAGCACTTTAGTGCAAGGAATACAAGATCGATCTCTCAGACTAGGACGTAGGGCACTGATTGCCTGAACCAGTATAAACCTTGTGTCTCTTTGCATCACCATCCAGGACCGGGAGCACGTAGTTCAAATTCACTAGTCGGTTGAGGACCCCCCTGGTCCGAAACACCAACAAGTCTCTTCTAGTTGCTTCACCAATTGCTTGGTTGGGCACATTGAGGTAAGATGACCCCAAGTGCGGCACTTGAAGCACTTCACATGCTTGAGCCTCTCTTCTTCTTTTATCTTCTTGAGCTTCTCAAGGTTAGGGCAACCATTTGTAAGGTGTCCTGCTTCATGACACTAGTAGCACATGGTATGAGAGAGCTTTCTTTGTTGTAGCTTCTTCATCTTTCTTTCTCTCTTTCTTTTGCCCTTTGTCATCTTATTCTTGAAGCCAAGGCCACACTTGTCACCATAGTTTATTTGAGTCTCTAACATAGTGCTCAAAGGTGACTTTTGAGTTGTAGCACCTCTCTAACTTATTGCTCAAATTCTTCACTTCATTTTTGAGCTCATTGTTCTCCTTCAAAAGGTCAGTCTCACAAGACAGAAGTAGAACAAGCATCTATATGTGAAGAATATGTCATTTCTAATAAATCATCACAAGAGGTGGATACATGCTTCTTGCCTACATCACAAGGGTTAGAAACAATATATGATTGATCAATTGACCCATGTGATGAGCTCTCACTAGTTTGAGTTTTTCCATTGGAAAGCTCCTTAATAAGAAAAGCATGGTCTTGTACCAAGTTATCATGAGCAACTGCTAAGTTCCTCATGAGCCAATTTTAGCTCCTCATGTGAACAAGTAGTAACATAAAGTAGATGCTTTTGTTGTTCACATGTGTTCTTTAGACAAGAGTTTTCATTTTTCAATTTTTTGGTTTTAGCCATCTCTTTTTCTAAAGCTTTGATCATGCAATCATATCTATCTAGAAGCTCCTCATATGAATCAAGATCAATCACATTTGCATTAAATACCTTAGTGTCACCTTATGACATGAAGTAATGTGATGTAGTTGGAGAGCTTAAAGAAACATCACTCTCATAGCCCGAGCATGATCCATCATTATCACCATCAAGTGTGCATGGAGTAGCATCATCATTAGCATCACTAGTGGCATTATCATCAATCTTGTCAAGTGATCTTGTGGTAGAAAGATCATCATCATCAATTAACCATGAGGTGGAGCATTCTTCCACAATCACGGAGTTGTGGTCATGCTCAACATCCTCATGCACCTCCTTCTTAGGTTCCTCCTTCTTGAACTTGCCATCATCCCACGTGGAGGAATCACCGAAGGTGTGCTTGATTGATTCCCATATCTCATGAGCGGTTCCCACATAGTTTATCCTTTTCATTAAATCAAAGCTAAAAGCATCCATTAGATAACAATAAGCATGTGCATCAAGTTCATAGAGAACTCTTTGAGCTTTGGTGAGATTTCTATGATCCAAGACATGGGTGAAACCACTAGTGACAATCCACCAAAACTTAGGTCCCTTTACATGAAAATAATCAAGCATATGGTGTTTCTATCGTGCAAAGTTTGTGCCATAAAAAATATGTGTCTTACAATCATCTAGTCCACTAGACGCCATCCTCTCGGGTCGGTGAAGACCACAAATGAGAGACCTAGCTCTGATACCACTTGTAAGGTCGACATGGCGGACTAGAGGGGGTGAATAGTCCTTTCTAAATTTAATCGCGTCGGCTAACCGAAACAAGTGCAGAATTAAAACAATTAGGTCTAGCCAAGACTACACCCCTCTATCGAAGTTCACAAGCACCTTATAAAGATCCTAATTAGGCAACAAAGGTGTCGGGATAGCTAGAGCTCACCTATCCAATTCTAGGAGCAAGATCATACAAACCTATGCCACTAGTATTTTGCACACCGGGGAGCTCCTACACATTTCTAGTAAGCAAAAGCACAAAGCTCCTAAGCTCACTAGCAATGCTCAATAACAAGGCAACCAATGCCAAATTAGAGAGCGCAAATACTTAGCTACACAAACTAAGCAATGTGACTAACAAGGTTACACAAACCAAATTAGCCATGCAAGGGAGCTACTTCTATGCTACACAAGCAACAAGGTAACTAGTGAGCTACACAAACTAACTAATTACAAGACCAACTACACAAGCACAATGTATGTGAAAGTAATTACAAGCACATCAGCTCACCAAGAGAAACACAATGGTGCAATCCATTCTTTCATTTGACAAAGATGGAAAATCTGGCCTGGTCGGCTTTGGGAATCGACAAGCTGGTTTTGGCTGGGTCAACCCCCAAAAGTCGTTTTCTTCATTCTAGCTCCAAATGAGATGATCCAAATATGTTTTCTAACTTCTCGATGATAGAAATGTGATGGTGGAGTCCTATACACTTTGGACAGTTGTAAGGTCAAGATGGTAGACTAGAGGGGGGGGTGAATAGTCCTTTCTAAATTTAATCGCGCCGGCTAACTGAAACAAGTGTGGAATTAAAACAATCGGTCTAGCCAAGACTACACCCCTCTATCGAAGTTCACAAGCACCTTATAAAGATCCTAATTAGGCAACAAAGGTGCCGGGCTAGCTAGAGCTCACATATATAATTCTAGGAGCAAGGTCACATAAACCTATGCCACTAGTATTTTGCACACCAGGGAGCTCCTACACAATTATAGTAAGCAAAAGCATAAAGCTCCTAAGCTCACTAGCAATGCTCAATAACAAGGCAACCAATGCCAAATTAGGGAGCACAAATACTTAGCTACATAAACTAAGCAATGTGACTAATAAGGTTACACAAATCAAATTAGCCATGCAAGGGAGCTACTTCTATGCTACACAAGCAAGAAGGTAACTAGTGAGCTACACATGCTAACTAATTACAAGAGCAACTACACAAGCACAATGTATGTGAAGGTAATTACAAGCTTGTGTAAAGGGATTGCAAACCAATGGAAAGAACAAGGATGACACAATGATTTTTATCCCGAGATTCACGTGCTTGCCAACATGCTAGTCCCCGTTGAGACAAGATCCAAGGTTACCACCGATCCTCTTGCTAGTGGTGACCCACAAGTCACACTCTCCCATGTGGAGCGCTTACCACAAGCTCTAGCACTTGACCTGGCCAGACCACTTTTTGCCCTCACGTCTCGCTCTACTAGAGTTGCTCTTCACGACTCCCATGGGGCGAGCACAATGCCCCTCACAAAGCTCTTCTTCAGAGCACCGCACAAGCTTCTTGCGGGCTTCAACGGAGACCACCACCAAGCCATCTAGGAGGTGGCAACCTCCAAGATTAACAAGCACCACCGGCTTACAAGACGACCACCTAGTGTAACTCGATGCAACCTCATGATATAATCGCACTAGAATCGCTCACTCACTCGATTGGATGAACACTATCAAGCTCAAGTGAGTTAGAGGGTTCTCAAGCACTACCACATAAGCCACCAAGGCTCTAGTGTGCTCCACTGCCGGCCAAAGGCTGACCAACACTTCTATTTATAGCCCCATGGACTAAAATAACCGTTACCCCTTCTCTGGGCATTTTTTGGGATGACCAGACATGTAGGTCATGCGCACCAGACACGTCCAGTTTGGTGACCGGATGCGTCCGATCGCTGCATTTGATCACTGCTTGACTGCCACTTGTCCCATTCAAATGAATTAACCGTTGCCGCCCAATGGCCCTCTTTGACATGCTCTGACATGATGCATCGGATGCACTACAGTGAAGTGATCGGACGCAGGAGGGGCAGCATCCGGTCGAGTCTAGAGAGCTCCTAGGCAGCTCAACTGCGACCAAACATGTCTGGTGTGGCCGACCGAACGCAGGAGGGGCAGCATCCGATCAAGTCCAGAGAGCTCCCAAAACCGCTCAACTGCGACTAGACACGTCTGGTGTGGCCAACCGGACGAGTCCCTACATCCGGTCCTCTCTGGACCAACACATGTGCCCCACGTCATCATGATCTATCGCTAAACAGTGATTGCTCAGCGTCCGATCAATGCTATGAGCCAGAGTCTGGTCACCTCAGCAACTCTGCCCGTGCCTGGCCAGAATACTAGACACGTCCGGTCATGTCGGGAACACTGTCGCCTGAGTCAGATACCGGACATGTTCAGTACTCATATCGAATGCGTTCAGTCACTCCATGACCAGCTTATTCAACTCCTTTTCTTCACTAACTTCTTCTCCTTTGCAAATGTGCCAATACCACCAAATGTAAAACACCTTGTGCATGTGTGTTAGCTTTTCACAAACATTTTTGAAGGAGTTAACCACTCAACTTGCTTTTCACTGTTGCCTCTGTCCATCGGTGCCAAGTCTTGCTCAAGCTTCACTGCCACGCGGTCCATCACTCCAAAGCCTCTGACTTGCCCTTCACGCTTGCAACCGGTCCATCAAGCTAAGTCATGTCTTGATCTTCTCTACCTTGATCACATGACTCCATGTCATGTCTCATGTGCAACAAGCTCCTTCATCATCATATGTGTGAGCTTTGCAACATCTTCAAGCCATTTTCACCTCCATGGCATATGTTGCTCACACACATGTACATGTGGACTAATCACCTATGTATCTCACATAAATAAAATTAGTCCACCTAAGGTTGTCACTCAATTACCAAAACTAAACAAGGACCTTTCAATAGTTTTGGTTGTCAACATATGCCCCTCGTTTTTTTAGTAAAGCTTGCGTACTAAAAAATATCTCCGAAGCTAAAATTGACTCATTGCTGTGATCTCCTTTAGAATCTTAGCCATGCCTTTTGTTTGCTGCCTTGAACTCATCTAGAGTAATATCCTCAGCTTCTTCCATCAAATCTTGGCGTAGGCATAAAATGATCAAATTGTCCACCAGCCATAATTATTTTTGATCTTGGTCTTGCAATTAGGTTTGGTACAACCAACATCCAGTTCTTGTGTTTCTTTGGAACAATGTAATCACTGAATTCGGTCCCCCAGCAAGTCTGAATTAGCAAGTTGTTTGAATACATTCATTGGATGGACCCAAAAAATATGGCTTGACAACAGGATGTATTAAAGTGGCAAGCTTCAAATAGACATCAACATCCTGAATTCAAGCATCTCGATGGCAAGCATTCGGTAGAAAGTTAATACAAATCACCATTGACCAGAGTATAGTTGCATGTCAATTGTTGAATACGTCTACCAACTTTAGCACTTAGATTACTTACATAACCCATAAGGGGAGTTCTTCAACCATTCAAATTGGCTCTGAGATTGGCTCATGTTAGAATGAAGAAATTGGATAGGCTTATTAAGCATGATCTTGTGAATGGATTGAAAAATTACACCTTTGAGAAGGAAACATTGTGTAGCTCTTGTCAAGCCAGGAAGCATGTTTCAAAATACTCAGTCTAGCAAGAACATGATGTCAACTTCAAGGACATTGGAATTATTGCATGTGGATCTCTATGGACCAACAACTTATGTGAGCATTGGGGGACAACAAGTATGGATTTGTGATAGTTGATAACTTCTCAAGATTTAATGGGTATTCTTTCTTAGTGACTAGAGGAAGTCTTCAACAAATTCAAGTCATTCATCATGAGGGCCAAAAAAGAGTTTGAATTTAATATCAAGAAAGTAAGAAGTAACAATTGTAGTGAGTTCAAGAATGCAAGAGTTGATGAGCTTTGTGATGATTTGGGAATCAAGTATGAGTTTTGTTTACACCAAAATTTAGTAAGCTTATCCTAGAAAGCAAGAGATCAGTCGATGATGTCAAAAGCAAGAAAGTTTCCTAATTAAGGGATATTTATGAGCCGGCCAGGAAATATTATTTAATAAATTTGAGAGAGACATGACGTTTAGGTGCATATCAGGATCAAAGAAATAAGGACACGTATCAAACAAGGAAGCTTCATCAGCAAGGATTCTGCATAAGGGAAATTAGAGTCAATGTATCTTGATATTTCTTTTTGTTATCTAGTCATGTTTGTTTAGGACTCTTATTAGCCCAGGGTATAAATATAAACCCCTGGCTATTCTATCAAGGACATCATCCAATCAATCAATACAAGTTACTTTTCTTAGCTTTACGCTAACCTTTAGGAGTAGGAGTAGTGTAGATCTCGGCAAGTTCTTCAACAAGCAGGGCTACATCGGTCCGGCCGACCTCCGGCTTGTCTATAAGTACCATCATGGCTTATACTTCTATTTGTATGGCTACATCGGTTAAGTTCGACCTCCACTACGAACTCTAGTATAAGCTAGTTATCGACTCTTATATAGTTCAAGTACGGCTGCATCGGTTAAGTTCGACCTCCACTGCTCGAATTAGATTAAGGTCAAATTATCGACTCTGCCTAAGAGTGACATCCTTTGGGTAGATTCATTAAGTTACCGATCTTGCTGATGTTCTTATTGTCATTAATTTTCAGCAACATCAACCTGCCCAGTCGTGATCGATCTAGATCGGCCTTACATCCTTTTAGTCCATCGTTTACTTTGTTACAATACGTTGTTTCTTACTTTGAGCGATGGGTTATGTTTCATTGGTTGTTCTATTTCGATCTTGATCATGCATAGTATGCGGTTAAGGCATGTTCGATCTTGAGGAGTTTTCTAGCTAGTTAAATCTGGTCTATAGTTCGTTGTTATGGCTGCAACGATCCGGTCGATCCCCACTGATGGCACTTTTGATCGGAGGATGCTAGTTGGTAGATTTGTTCTCGATCAGACATGACCTTAACTGTTTGTTATGCCTGCATCGGCTAAATAGTCGATTGCCTATGGTTTAACGCCTACAGTGTGTCTTCATAATTCTGTTAAATATGAATGGATCTGTTTACTTTGAAGGTTTGATTTGTTGTCCTTATCACGGCTACCATCGATCTGGTCGAACCCCACTGTTAGAGATAGCAAGTTAAGTCTAATGAGTTCATAGATTTGTCCATGTTAAATAGTCGATTGTTCACATGTTGTAGTCCTTTTTTCCACCTAAATCAGCCATTTTAGCTGATTCGCTTGAGCTTTCACGCATATAGCATGTCTTTCGGAAAGCCTATCAGTGTATAGATGGTTTTATGGATTCTTCGGTTTTGGTTTGTTATTATCATCATAGCTGCCATCAATCCGGTCAAACCTCACTGTTGATAGTAACAGATTAGATTTAGAGCGTTTGTAGATCTATTTGTACTAAACAGTTGATTTGTTCGCATGTTATATTCTTTCTCATTAGATTCATCGGCTCAATGCTTTACACTGTTAATACTCAACTAGCTTATGATTTTACTCAAATCTATGTATATTGTACTTGTCAACATAAAATCAATCATGATCTACGAGCTTTATAGTCCGTAACAGCCGATTTCTTCGTGTATCGGCCATTTAGTCGATTTTTTACGTTTGACTGCTCGCAAAGCGGCACACTTGGAATTGTCTAGGCAAAACTGGCATGTTCCACCTTAAATTACTGATAAAATTTCTTTCCTTATCAATTGCAGGTCAAATTGACTAGCACACCTTAGGAGGAATTCGCAGGGCCAGCTAGCCTTGCGATTGAAGCCAAGCAGATCTCCAGGCTCATTCTAAACAGATCCTTCTAGCTTGTTGTGTGCTCAACGCATCGACATATTTTTGCACCGACACATGTTCTGGCACGCCCAGTGGGACCACAATCATTTGATCAGAAGTCAGAGGCCGATGTTAGCATTTATTCGGCCATCATCAAGACGCTAAGAGTTAATTCATCATCGTAAAATAAAT